>NC_060181.1:34487504-34538788 GCF_021184085.1 Oncorhynchus gorbuscha
AATATATAGTGACGTTGGGGAATAATAGCATATTTTATGGGATACATTTGTACTGTAGTGAAGCCGTCTCTATATTAATAATAATGCAAGGCCTATTTCATGATCATGTGAAATGTCAATTGCTATGGAAATGCTGGGATGTGTTTTCAATGATGTTGAAGGTAATTATGATGCAACTATGACGTTGATACGATATGGATTACAATTATCATCCTCAATATTAAGGCTATACGCACTACATGCTACACACGTAGACACTCAACCATGCAAATTGGCGGGGATATTATTTACAGTGGGAGAACAAGTATTTGAAACACTTCCCTATAAGCAAGCTGAAATTCTGTTGTCAATTTGTTTACTGTTAAAAAGCATTGTATCTGGTCAAACACAATATTTTGTTGGTAACAGGCTGATTCGTCGGCTATTTGAGCCAGTAAAGGGGGCTTTATTATTCTTGGGAAGTGGAATGACTTTAGGTTCCCTCCAGGCCTGAGGGCACACGCTCTCTCGTCGACTTAAATTCAAGATGTGGCAAATAGGAGTGGCTATATCGTCTGCTATTATCCTCTGTAATTTTTCATCCAGATTGTCAGATCCCGGTGGCTTGTCATTGTTGATAATAATTTTTTCGCCTCTTCCACACTGACTTTACGGAATTACATTTGATTAAATTCCTGTCTTTCATAATTTGGTCCGATATACTTGGATGTGTAGTGTCTGTGTTTGTTGCTGGCATGTCATCCCTAAATTTGCTTATCTTGCCAATGAAAAAGGCATTAAAGTAGTATTTGCAAAATCAGTGGGCTTTGTGATGAATGAGCCATCTGATTCAATGAATGAAGGAGCCGAGTTGGATTTTTTCCCCAAAATGTTATTTAAGGTGCCACTAAGCTTTTTACTATTGTATTTGATATAATTTATCTTTGGTTCATAGTGTAGTTCATTTTTATTTAGTTCAGTCACATGATTTCTTCATTTGCAGTATGTTTGCCAATCAGTTGGACCGCCACACTTAATTGCCATACCTTATGCTTCATCCCTCTCAACCATACAATTCCACATCAATCCAAGGGGATTTAACAGTTTTTACAGTCATTGTCTTAATGGGTGCTGCTTATTAGTAACTGGAAAAATCAGTTTCATAAATGCGTCAAGTGTAGCATCTAGTTGCTCTTCATTACACACCACAGACCAGCACATTTTCTTTACATCATCAACATATGTATCACAAGAAATCTTATTTTATGACCTCTTATACACTATATTAGGCCCAGCCTTTGGAACTTTGGTTTTCCTAGATATGGCTATTATATTGTAATCACTACATCCTATGGATTTGGATACTGCTTTAAAGCAAATATCTGCAGCGTTAGTAAAGATGTGATCAATACATGTTGATGATTTAATTCCTGTGCTGTTTGTAACTACCCTGGTAGGTTGACTGACAACCTGATCCAGCTTGAAGGCACTGTTTAGAGTTTGAAGTCATTTCCTGAGTGGGCAGCTTGATGATAGCCAGTCAATATTTAAATCACACAGAAAATAGACTTGTCTGTTGATATCAAATACCTTATCAAGCATTTCACACATATTATCCAGATACTGACTGTTAGCACTTGGTGGTCTATAGCAGCTTCCCACTAGAATGGGCTTTAGGTGAGGCAGATTAACCTGTAGCCATATTACATCAATAGTATTTAACATTACATCGTCTTTAAGCTTTACAGGAATGTAGTTCTGAATATAGACACTGACCTCCGTTGGCATTTCTGTCTTTTTGGTAGATGTTATAACCATACAGCTACCACTGTATTATCAAAGGTACTTTTTAAGTGTGTTTCAGAGATAGCCAGAATATGAATGTTCTGTTACAAGCAAATTATTGACTTCTTGACCTTGTTTCTTAGGCTACATATGTTAATATGGGCTATTTTTAGCACTTTTCTGGGTTGCTTGATTGTTTTTAATGCTTTACTGGGAAGCATATCAGTAGACTTACTCATGTTATTTACATTGAAGCTGATAGTGCAGGGTGAGCTGCATAAAGTGCTCTTCCTACTATTGCACACCACCTCAGTGCTAACAGTGGAACTCTGGTTTATAAGCTCATGATTATTGCTTACAATAGCTGTAGGATAAACATATGTATTCGGTGCAATTAGGGGTACAAAAATTAAATGACTTACATTGTGTTTGCCAATGCCCCTAAGATCATGTATATTTGATGCAGCATTATGACGACTCATTGTCACAATGGTAGGGATTAACTGAGCTGGTCTTGGATCATTTACCTGTTATTGTTTCAACGCAACCCTGAAATGTGTGGACAGAGTGACGTGATTGTTTTTACATGTGAAAATGTAATTACATGAAAATGATGATCATCCATATTTAATGGTAATACTTAAAAACCGAACAAAAACAACAAACCGACAAAAGGAACGAAGACGAAACAGTCCCGTAACGTGAACACTAAAACACTGGAACAGGAACAATTACCCACAAAATACCCAAAGAATATGGCTGCCTAAATATGGTTCTCAATCAGAGACAACGATAGACAGCTGCCTCTAATTGAGAACCCCCAAGGTGGCGGTTCTGGCTCGGGACGTGGACCCCGCTCCAATTCACCCTTACTTAATGTCTCTGGAGCAGGAACCTTCACCGCTGACCATGGACTAGAGGATGCCACTGGACTGATGGTCGAGTCTGGAGTGAGTGGCGCCTCTGGATTGGAGGGAGACTCTGGCGGATCCGGACTGGAGGGAGACTCTAGCGGATCCGGACTGGAGGGAGACTATGGTGGATCCGGCCTGGAGGGAGACTCTGGCGGTTCCGGTCTGGAGGGAGACTCTGGCGGATCCTGGCTGACTGACGGATCTGGCAGCTCCTGGCTGACTGGCGGCTCCTGGCTGACTGGCGGCTCCTGGCTGACTGGCGGCTCTGGCGGCTCCTGACGGACTGGCGGCTCCTGACAGATTGGCGGCTCTGGCGGCTCGTGACAGACGGGCGGCTCTGGCGGCTCAGGACAGACGGGCGGCTCTGGCGGCTCAGGACAGACGGGCGACTCTGGCGGCTCAGGACAGACGGGCGACTCTGGCGGCTCAGGACAGACGGGCGACTCTGGCGGCTCAGGACAGACGGGCGACTCTGGCGGCTCAGGACAGACGGGCGACTCTGGCGGCTCAGGACAGACGGGCGACTCTGGCGGCTCAGGACAGACGGGCGCTGGCGGCTCAGGACAGACGGGCGACTCTGGCGGCTCAGGACAGACGGGCGACTCTGGCGGCTCAGGACAGACGGGCGACTCTGGCGGCTCAGGACAGACGGGCGACTCTGGCGGCTCAGGACAGACGGGCGACTCTGGCGGCTCAGGACAGACGGGCGACTCTGGCGGCTCAGGACAGACGGGCGACTCTGGACTGGCGAGGCGCAATGTAGGCCTGGTGCGTGGTGCCGGAACTGGTGGTACCGGGCTAGGGACACACACCTCAGGGCGAGTGCGGGAGGAGGAACAGGGCTTACTGATTGCCGAGGCGAACTATAGGCCTGGTGCATTGTGCCGGCACTGGTGGTACCGGGCTGGGGACACGCACCTCAGGGTGAGTGTGAGGAGCAGGAACAAGGAGTACTGGACCCTGGAGGCGCATTGGTGGCCTGGTGTGTGGTGCCGGCACTGGTGGTACTGGGCTGGAGACACGCACCTCAGGGTGAGTGCGGGGAGAAGGAACAGGATGTACTGGGCTGTGGAGGCGTACTGCAGGGCTGGTATTTGGTGTTGGCACTGGTGGTACTGGATAGACTGGACCGAAGACGCACTGGAGGTCTCGAGCTAATAGCCTGCCCAACCCGTCCTGGCTGGATAGTGACTCTAGCCCGGCACATGCGGGGCGCAGGCACAGGACGCACTGGGCTGTGCAGACATACGGGAGACACAGTGCGTAACACCGGCGCAGAATATCCTGGCCCGAGGAGACACACTGGTTGTCTGGAGAGCAGGGCTGGCACCATCTGCCCTGGCTGGATCCTCACTCTAGCCCGGCAGATGCGGGGGGCTGGGATGTAAGCGCACCGGGCTAAGCATGTGTACTGGAGACATTCCACCACATAACACGGTGCCTGACCAGGATGACGCCCTCTCTCTCCACAGTAAGCACGGGAGTTGGCGCAGGTCTCCGCCACACTCCCCGTGCCCCCCCCCTCGTGCTTCCTAACATGCCACCGCTCTGACTCCATTCGCCGGTATCCTCCTCACACTGCTCCAGAGAATCCCAGGCGGGCTCCGGCACTCTCCCTGGGTCGACCGCCCACCTATCTATCTCCTCCCAAGTAGTGACATAGTCCAGATCTCGCTCCCACGTCCAGAAGTCCTCCTATCGCTGCCTCCCTGCTGCTGCCCGTTACCACGCTGCTTGGTCCTTTGATGGTGGGTGGTTCTGTCACGATTGTCTTCGGGTGAAAGAGAGGAGGACCAAGATGCAGCGTGATGATAAACCATATTTAATGGGAATACCTAAACACCGAACAAAAACAACAAACCGACAAAAGGAACGAAGACGAAACAGTCCTGTAATGTGAACACTAAACACTGGAACACTGGAACATGAACAATCACCCACAAAATACCCAAAGAATAAATCTGCCTAAATATGGTTCCCAATCAGAGACAACGATAGACAGCTGCCTCTAATTGAGAACCAATCTAGGCAATCATAGACTTACAAAAACTCCTAGATAGGAAACACCCCATAAACATACAAAACCCCTAGACAAGTCGAAAACATATACATCACCCATGTCACACCCTGACCTAACCAAAATAACAAAGAAAACAAAGAATACTAAGGTCAGGGTGTGACAAAGTAAGATTTTCCCATGTGGAGTTTGATTTTCACATGCTAACTTTCAATTCCACATGTGAACGTGAGATTTTCACATTGATTTTCACATGTTAACTTGCAATTCCACATGTGAACGTGAGATTTTCACATGAAAGTTTTCACGTGAAACTGCATATCACAGATTTGATTCGGGCTGAAAGCAAATATTATGGATTGAGAGAGAGATGTTGGAACCCTTACAAAAAAACCTTTAAACTCTACAAAACTTTAAACTCAACATGTGAAAAACAGCTATTATGAAAATGCTATTTTCACATGTTTTTGTTGTTGTAAGGAAAGTTTGGACATCTCGCTCTCCTCTCTCTCTCTCAATATATCATATTAGCATTCAGCCAAATCAAATCTGTGAAATTAATTTCTCACATTTAAATGTTCTTGTCGCCTCACCTCTCGGGACAATGAATTTCTCTCTCCTCAAAATTGTGAACGATTTCTAAGGTGTATTTATAATATACTTTATTTCAGTCTCAACAGCATGCAAATATGAATATGAATCATCCTTTATATAATTGATATGAATCACCCATACTACCCACAACCAAAGGGGGGTGCCAACCAAATCTTTTGCTGGTCCACATCCTAACACATTTGACTGGGTGTGTGTGTGTGGGGGGGGTGGAGTGATTTAAGGAAGGGAAAGGGAGAGAGAGTGTTGGTTTGTGTGTGTGAGGTATTGTGGTGAGTGTATATCTGTGAGGAAGTGTGTTAGTTCACAGTGGGTAAAAATGTGTGAGTGGGGGGCACATGTATTTACGTAAGGCAGTGAGAGCGAGTGAGTGTGCGCTTGTGTGCGTTTGTTTTTGTCTACATGTATGTGATATCCATGATTGAGGCCTTGGCACCTGGCTCAGCCCTCATACCCATCTCCCTCCATGCATCACTGTGTGGCAGGCATCATCTATCATTTCAATATTTATGTCTCACTTTTACAAGCCGCAGAGGTTCAAAGTCATTGTAAGGGTATGTGTACGTGGGCTGTTTGGCTCTCTGTCAATTAATTCCCCTTCTTCTTACGCTGAGCCTGGTTTGATTTTATATTTATTTATCATATAGTTTTTCCCCCCTCTACCTCGGGTAGTATAAAGACGGTCTCTACCTCGGGTAGTATAAAGACAGTTGAAAGACAGTGCTTCATAAGTACAGTATCTGTCATGAATCCCGCTTCCTGAGTCTGTGTTTGCCTGTGTTTCTGTCCTGGAGTGTGTTTCTGGTGTCCTGGAACGCACCCTGTCTGGTTGCGGGCGAAGTAGCTTGTTGGGAGATCGATGTTCACCCGCACCTGTATCCCATCAGTAATCTGCACACCTGTCCTGATCATCACCTCTCCCCTTCAAAAGCTCTGACCTGACATCCATTCCCTGCCGGATCGTTAGCCATGAACAGTATGTTGTGCCATAATATCAGCCTCAAGTTGGATAGAATTTGTTTTGTTGTTTTTTACGTATTGCTTGTCTTAAACTTACCTCCGTTTGTTCTGTCTTCAGTTACTCACCCGGATCATTTACCCCATTCCCACCTGGTCGTCGTCGGATTCCGCTACCCCATTGGATCCACCTATTTACTCCCATCAACTCACCACCGTTGCCCGCTACGCCACCTGGATATATCTACCCATTCACATTCACTTGTAAATAAATACTCACCTTCTTCCTACTCTTCTTGTCCTGGTTTGCTTCTGGGTTCGATTTTGAAAGAACGTGACAGTATCATACTTAGTTAGGGAGCTAATGCATGTAGTTTTAGACTGAAATATATAGTATAAATAAGAATTACTTTCTGCTTTTTAATTTTTTTATTATTGATTGGTGACTCACAGCATTTGTTTTATTAATGCATCCCAGGAGGTCTACCCCGGGGGATGGTAATAGAGGGGAGGTACGTAAGGTGACGTTGTCTCCCTCAGCTGGGGATACGGGAGCTGGGCACCCCGACACGGACTGCTATAAGTGGAGGAGGTATTCAGAGGAAAGTGCCAACCAGCCGTGGAGGCTAAATTAAAGGAGCATGATCGCACACCACGAGAAAGAAGGGGGAGAGACGGACACCAGTTAAGAGATTGAAGAAAGACAGAGCAAAACCGAAGTGATTTCTTTGATAGGTTTATTTTCCGTCTTAGTAAAGTTGTTTTTGGACTAAAGCCTCCCTGTCTCTGTGTCAATCTCTCCATGCTCGGCTTTGGGTGCCGTGGGGTCGAGTGTGCGGAGGAGCTGGTGGCTCAGTTCATCCTCAGCCAGCAGAGCAATAGGCTCTCCAGGAGCAAGTCCTGGAGGAGCAGCACCAACAAAACCGCAGACTGGTAGTGGAGGTAGCCAAGTTGAAGGTTGGGATGGCTCAGGGGTCTGGCCCAAATCAGTTCCTGGTTCAGTTAAGGGAGGAAGATTACGTGGAGTCGTCTCTGTGCACCTTCGAGAGGACGGCACAGCGGGAAGATGGCCCAAGCCCAAGTGGGCCAGCCTGTTGGCACACTACCTCTCTGGGAAGGCCCAGAAGGCCTACTTGGATTTGAACATTGATCAGGCAGCGAATTATGAGGGACTCAAACGGGTGATAGTAAGCCATAATGGGTTCAATTTCTCACGTCGTGGTCCACGACTGGGCCTTTGACCCCACTCTGTCCCCCGTGCTCAGATGATCAACCTTTTGCGGCTGACCAAGGGTAGGCTACTGATGGAAGTACCGTCCCTCCCGATGCTCGACCAGCTTATTCTGGATAAATACCTTCGGGCCCTGCCCTACGAGATGAAGAAGACGGTGAGCATGCAGAACCCCAAGAGCCTGGAGGAGTTGCTGACAGTGGTGGAGATTCACCAGAACACCCGCAACCCCCAGCTCTGGGATAACCCGGATGGCGAGTTACGTCACCTCCTTTTGGGCGCACACCGAGTCGGCCCCTCCGGCAGAGTCCGGCAGCATGGTGACCCTGGCCCACCCGCAGTGGCTCACATGAGAGGGGAAGGAGGAACAAGGGGACGAGGAGGTGACAGTGTCCTGTGTACACGGGGACACGAAGAGGTACCCAACTGTGCCCGTGAGGATAACCACCCCAAAGGGGGAGTGCCAGATGCACGTGGGAGCTGTTCCTAACCTGCCCGTGTCCCTTCTCCTCGGTCGAGACTGCCCTCTCTTCCAGGCACTGTGGGGGAGGGACCTGGGGAGGCAAGTACGGGAGGTAGGAAGAAAAGGAAAAAAGACGGTGTCCTGTGCAACCCAACCCCTGCCACGAGAGGGGTCCACTGGGCCCGAGTCAGACCCGGGGGAGGGAGATGACCCCGCTCCGGCAAGCGATCCACCATGCGAGGAAGACCTCAGGCTCCCCTTTATGGAGGTGGAGGCCCTAGACGGACCCCGCGGCATGGGAATCCTCACGGGTCAGTTCGGGATGGCCCAATTAGAAGACCCCAATCTCCAGAACGCTAGGGTCCAGGTGATTGCGGTGGATGGCGTACTGTTACCTGGGGTAAGTGATCGGCGCTACCCCCACTTCGCAATCAAGCATAATTTATTGTATCAGGTAGCAAAGCATAATGGGTATACCAAAGACTTGTTACTCATACCCAGCCAGTATGTTAGGACTGTGATGCAGCTTGCCCACACCCACCTGCTTGGGGCACACCTGGGGATTGAGAAAACCAGGGAGCGGATCGGGAACCGGTTCCATTGGCCCGGAGTCAAGCGCACCGTGGAGGACTACTACCGTAGTTGCCCAGAGTGCCAGACCACAGTTCCAAGGGTGCATTATCGAAACCCTTGGTTCCCTAGCCCATTATAGAAGTGCCATTCAAGCGGGTGGCAAAGGATCTGGTAGGTCCATTGGTGAAGACCGTGAGAGGACACCAATACATCCTGGTAATTGTGGACGATGCCACCCGGTATCTTGAGGCAATCCCACTACGCACAGCGGCAGCAAAAGGTATCGCACGGGAGCTTTTCCATTTATTTAGCTGGGTGGGTATCCTGACGGACCAGGGCACCGCGTTCATGTCTCGTGTGATGATGGATGTCTGCAATCTGTTACGAATCAAACAGGTAAGGACCCGTGTGTACCATCCACAAACCGACGGGCTGGTGGAACGCTTCGTTAAGACCCTGAAACAGATGCTGAAGAAGGTCATCGAGAGAGACAGGAGGAACTGGGACCAGGTGTTGCCCCACCTGATGTTTTCAGTGTGTGAGGTACCCCAAGCATCCACAGGGTTCTCCCCCTTTGAGAACCTGTATGGCCGTCGGCCCCGCGGGCTGCTGGACCTAGCCAAAGAGATCTGGGAAGAGCAGCCAACCCCTCTTTTCAGCATAGTAGAACATGTGGAGGAGATGAGGATGACGGTGATTTGGCTAGTGGTGAGAGAGAGCACATAGACCAGGCGCAACGTGCCCAGGAGCGTGTTTACCACCGGGGGGCCCAACCACGAGAGTTCCAACCCGGTGAGAAGGTCTTGTTGCTGATCCCTACCACGGAGAGTAAATTCCTGGCTACGTGGCATGGGCCCTACGACATCGTTGAGTCGGTAGGCGACGTCAACTATAAGGTCCGCCAACCGGGCGGAGAAAACCCCTCCAGCTTTACCATGTGAATTTACTGAAGACATGTCACACACACACGAGGCACTGTGCGTAACGTGGACCCGGTCACATCAGGGCCCTCCTTTGGTCGAAGTGGCAATGGGGAAGATCTCAGCCCAACCCAACGACAAAAGCTCAGAGAGTTGGTCCAGCGGAATACTGCCGTGTTCTCCGAGGTGTCGGGGCACACGGACATCTTGGAACATCACACCCATACCCTTCTGGGAGAAAAAGTGGTTTGATTATTACTACACCCATCCACCTCAAGGGTTCTCTCCAAAAAGTAGGTGCCACATTAGATTTCAGACACAGACACTTCCAATAGCCAGTCTTTCAAGAATTCAAATAGAGCAATTGTGTGGCTCATCCACATAATACAACCCTGGTGTTTTATGGAAATTTACAGAATATATGGCCACACTGACGTTGAGCATCCAAAAGACTGACTTAACTTCAAATTCTATTAGTCTCCACATATTTACATCCAACATCCAAAATCATAGCTAAATCTACCACCACACCTTCCACTGCCCAGAACGTCCACCGGTTAAATGCAAGCCAACATCTGATGACGTTGGCTCCGTTTGTTTATGGATTGCCGTGGCGAGCCTTGACTCTGAGATCTCACTGGGGACCGGGCCAGTCAGACCTTGTCAGGCCCTGGATGACTAGATGAAACAGGCGTTGTTGGCCCATCCACTCAGGTTTGCTTTCAAAAAGACAGCACCGCATGGGGCCTCGGGGACAAGGGAAGAAAAAAAAGGGGGTGAAAAAACACGATTTATTTAGCATGTTTACTGTTTCTACCATATCTTGGAGAGCAGGATTATTTTCACAAACAATAAAACCCCTGGAGTATTACTATTAGAACTCTGGGATCCCGGGGTATTTGGCTTCCAAAAATATTGACTATAGGTGGGGCTTTGATTTGCTTCAACTTAGGCATTGATTCCCAACTCTGGTCCTCGAATACCCAACAGCACACAACATTTTTGTTGAAGCCCCAGTCAAACACATCTCATTCAACTTTTCAAGGGGTTGAAGATTAGTTGCCAAGTACAATCAGGTGCGCTTGTCCGGGGCCACAACAGAAATGTGTCCGGTTGGGGGTAGTTTAGGACCTGAGTTGGAAACTACCACCTAAGAGAATGAGTTCTAGCCAATGAGAGGGCAGATACGCATCTGAACAACAGGTCATAGAGATAAATATAGGACTCATCTTTGTATCTGTGCCATTATAGCATCTGTGACAGCATGGGCAGTGCCATTGAGGTTATCTTCATTGGCTGATTGGTCCAAACTCAGGATTCCCCACCCAGTTATCTACTTTAAAATGCTGAAGCCCTCAACGGCAATGCCCATGCTAAAAGGGGTTATATCCATGATGAGTCTCTATGACAACAGGCACAACAAAGATGCCAAAATGCCACTTGCGTCCACTTATACTGTGTCATTGCATTTGTAGCCATCTAACCATTGCAAAACTTCTATAAGATAAAATAATCCTTACATGGCAAATTAATAATAATAATAATAATGATACAATAGTGGACTTATATAGAGTTTTTCAAGGACCCAAAGTCACTTCACAATTGTAAAACAACCAAATTTAGTCAACAAGAAATAATCAGACTAAACAAAAACATGAATAAAGATAGGGGTGGGCTGAAAAAAGAAAAATGTGATGTATCAGTGTATGGGTAGGGAGGGTTGGGATTTGGATACAAACCCAGTTTAGGGTAAGTGGTAGGGTAAGGGTTTGGTTTAGGTGCAGCTCAGTATGGTGAAGAGAGGAGTGTCTTTGTAGTATATGGACTCGCTTAAGGGTCGACCTTGTCAAAGAGGTGGGGCTTTAGGAGGGACTGAAAGACAGTGATGGACTCGCTGTCACAGATGGCTGGAGGGAGGGAGTTCCAGAGCCTAGGAGCAACTGTGGAAAAGGCCCTGTCGCTGAAGCTCTGGAGCTTCGACCTGGGGATGGCAAGGTGGCCTGCTGTGGTGGAACAGAATGCGCGTGTGGGTTGGTGGGGAGAAGAATGACCTAGAGGTAAGGGGGGCAAGGTGGTGAAGGGCTTTGTAGGTCAGAAGGAGGATCTTGTAATCAATGCGTTGGGAGACAAGGAACAAGTGGAGTTCACAGAGGACAGGGGTGATGTGCTGCCAGGACTTAGTGTGGTTGAGGAGTTGGGCTGCAGATTTTTTTAACCATTTGGAGCTTATGGAGGGAGCTTGAGTTGATGCTGGAGAGTAGGGCATTGCAGTAGTCAAGACAGGAGGAGATTAATGCATGTATGCGGGTTTCAGCGGCAGGACAGGAGAGGGAGGACCTGACTTTAGCAATGTTGCAGAGGTGGAAGAATTAGGATTTGACAGTCTGTGTTATGTGTTGGTCAAAGGAGAGGGTGGAGTCCAGCAACACACATCTTGTTGACCAATTAAGAGAGTGATACTGTACGTGGCACATATCGTGACAAACGATTACACTAAAGTCTCATTAGCGACAAATATTTATTTATTGTGATATTAAATCATTTGGAGTCTGACTTTAAGGGATGAGACAAGAATTGTAGGCATGTAGTTTAAAGCACTGCAGTCCTAAATACCAACTTAAGTTCACTCAAAGGGTTCTAATGCGATGAAGAATAGCCTAAAGTTTCAAGTAAATGTAACATCAATGAAAAAAGTTTGTTTCAATGTGTTGTGAAAGTGGCAGGTCATTCGCTGGGAACGCAGATAGTAATAGGTGTCACTTTCTGACCTTTATTTCCTTTGTTTTGTCTTTATTTAGTATGGTCAGGGCGTGAGTTGGGGTGGGCAGTCTATGTTTGTTTTTCTATGTTGGTTTTTGTGTTCAGCCAAGCATGGTTCTCAATCAGGGGCAGGTGTCGTTAGTTGTCTCTGATTGAGAATCATACTTAGGTAGCCTGGGTTTCACTGCTGGTTTGTGGGTGTTTGTTTCCGTGTGAGTGTTTGTCGCCACACGGTACTGTTTCGTTTTTCGTTTTCATCACATCGTTTATTGTTTTGTATTTCAGTGTTCAGTTTGTTTTTAATAAATCGTCATGAACATTTACCACGCTGCATCTTGGTCCGATCCTTACTCCTCTTCAGACGAAAAGGAAATCTGCCGTTACAGAAACACCCACCACAAAAGGACCAAGAGGCGTGGTAACGGGCAGCAGCAGCACCAGCAGAGAACACAAGACTCCTGGACTTGGGAGAAGATTATGGACGGTAAAGGACCCTGGGCACAGCCAGGGGAATATTGCTGTCCCAAGGCAGAGAGGCGCTGGTATGAGAAGGCAGCCCGGCAGCGCGGCTTGAAGCCCGAGAGGCAGCCCCAAACATTTCTTGGTGGGGGCACACGGGGAGTGTGGTGAAGCCAGGTAGGAGACCTGCACCAACTTCCCATGCTTACTGGAGAGAGAGAGAGACCGGACAGGCACCGTGTTATGCGGTGGAGCGCACAGTCTCCCCAGTGCATGTGCATAGCCCAGTGCGGTAAATTCCAGCTCCTCGTATTGGCCGGGCTAGAGTGGGCATCGAGCCAGATGCCATGAAGCCGGCTTTACGCATCTGGTCTCCAGTGCGTCTCCTCGGGCCATCGTACATGGCACCAGCCTTACGCATGGTGTCAACGGTTCGCCAGCACAGCCCAGTGCGGGCTATTCCACCTTGCCGCACTGGCCTGGCTACCGGGAGCATTCAACCAGGTAAGGTTGGACAGGCTCGGTGCTCAAGAGCTCCAGTGCGCCTGCCCGGTCCGGTCTATCCAGTGCCACCTCCACGCACCACCCCTCCGGTGGCAGCCCCCCGCACCAGGCTGTCTCTCCGTCTTCTGCCTACAGGTGCGCCTGCCTGTCCAGCGCTGCCAGAGCCTTCCTCCTGTCCTGAGCTGCTAGAGTCTCCTGTCTGTCCTGAGCTGCTAGAGTCTCCCGTCTGTCCTGAGCTGCTAGTCTCCCGTCTGTCCTGAGCTGCTAGAGTCTCCCGTCTGTCCTGAGCTGCTAGAGTCTCCTGTCTGTCCTGAGCTGCTAGAGTCTCCCGTCTGTCCTGAGCCGTCAGAGCCGCCAGGAGCTGCCGGAGCCGTCAGTCAGCCAGGACTGCCAGAGCCGTCAGTCAGCCAGGAGCTGCCGGAGCCGTCGGCCAGCCAGGAGCTGCCGGAGCCGTCAGCCAGCCAGGACCTGCCGGAGCCGTCAGCCAGCCAGGAGCTGACGTACACACAATCTAGTAAAGGAATGGGATAAGAATATATAAGTATAAAATATATGGATGAGCAGTGACAGCGCGGCTAAGATGCAATAGATAGTGAATGCTACAGTATATACATATGAGATGAGTAATACAAGATATGTAAACATTCGTAAAGTGGCATTATTAAAGTGACTAGTGTTTCATTTATTAAAGTGGCCAATGATAAAAAGTCTGTAGGAAGGCAGCCGGGGACCACGCAGCCGTCATACCGCCCAGGAAGGAGACGCGTTCTGTCTGTATCCTAGAGATGAACGTACTTTGGTGTGAAAAGTGCTAATCAATCCCAGAACAACAGCAAAGGACCTTGTGAAGATTCTGGAGGAAACAGGTACAAAAGTATCTATATCCACAGTAAAACAAGTCCTATATCGACATAACCTGAAAGGCTGCTCAGCAAGGAAGAAGCCACTGCTATAAACCGCCATAAAAAAGCCAAATGACGGTTTGCAACTGCACATGGGTGAAACAAAAATAGAACTGCTTGGCCATGATGACCATCGTTATGTTTGGAGGAAAAAGGTGGAGGGTTGCAAGCCGAAGAACACCATCCCAACCGTGAAGCACGGGGGTGGCAGCATAATGTTGTGGGGGTGCTTTGCTGCAGGAGGGACTGGTGCACTTCACAAAATAGATGGCATCATGAGGCAGGAAAATTATGTGGATATTTTGAAGTAACATCTCAAGACATCAGTCAGGAGGTTAAAGCTTGGTCGCAAATGGGTCTTTCAAATGGACAATGAACCCAAGCATACTTCCAAAATTGTGGTAAAATGGCTTAAGGACAACAAAGTCAAGGTATTGGAGTAGCCATCACAAAGCCTGACTTCAGTCCTAAATCAAATTTGTGGGCAGATCTGAAAAAGAGTGTGCGAGCAAGGAGGCCTACAAACCTGACTCAGTTACACCAACTCTGTCAAGAGGAATGGGCCAAAATTCACCCAACTTATTGTGGGAAGCTTGTGGAAGGCTACCCAAAACATTTGACCCAAGTTAAACAATTTCAAGGCAAAGCTACCAAATACTATTTGAATGTATGTAAACTTCTGACCCACTGGGAATGTGATGAAAGAAATAAAAGCTGAAATAAATCATTTTCTGTATTCTGATATTTCACATTCTTAAAATAAAGTTGTGATCCTAACTGACCTAAAACAGGGATTTTTTTCTAGGATTAAATGTCAGCAATTGTGAAAAACTGAGATTTAATGTATTTGGCTAAGGTGTATGTAAACTTTCGACTTCAACTGTATTTTTTTGCAGGGGGTGTTGTAAGGGGCTTAATACAGCTGGGGGTACTAGAGGGTACTCTGGTGAAGCCTTGGGAATTAAAGAAATATAGTTTAAGTGAATTGGGGAGAGGAAGAATAAGAAACAAGAAAGGGATGTAAATTGCTGTTACATGTGCTGACATGATTAAAAGTGAAGTAAACCGTACCTTTCTCGTTGTTGTTTATATTATAAGCTCTTAGAAGGGGTAACACATGTCGCACATAGGTGGTCGAACGTTGAACTCTTCATTGAGGCAATGCTGAAACATTAATCCATTGGGTGCATCAGTGCAACATTTTCAGCTGTGCTGAAATAACAAAGGAAAGAAATGTTAATGTGCACATTCAGCATGCTATGGTGTGAAATAGGCTATTAGAAGTGCTGTCTTTATTTTATAACTGATAAGTGATGCCGAGTTTGGCGTGCTTATCAATGCACAAGCACCATTCCCCCCACTCCTATCATAAAATATATACAATAATGTATTAATCTAAGTCATACAAGAGTCTTAATGTGCGTGAAGTATAAAATGCATTCTGTCATAACTAAATGTGTAACGTGATATTTTAACATGACTACATTTTAACACAAAAAAACATTTTATTAAAATATGTAATCAGTCTTCTTCCTCAAATGATGGGGATGATGACGCAATCTTTGCAAGAGGGAGGTAATCTGATTATATTGGTCGTCATCTCATGGCTCGGACATTTCATTCGCGATAAATGGAGTTAACCGTGAGTTATGCCGCGTTCATAACAACTGGCACTGGGGAAAAAAGGAACTCGGAATTCCAAGTCGAAACTCAGGCATCCTTCTCGAGCTGACTTCCCGACCTGAAGATCACTTACGTCATGATTTAAACTCGTTAGCATTCCCCGGAGCAGGTCAGATATGTTATGTACCTGGCTAAAAGGTGAGCCACTTTCGTATGACCGGTTATCCCAAATTGAATTCAAGTTAGCCAAAGTTACCTAGCTAAATCCTCAAACTTTCTTCCTACGTAAAAAACAACAACAATTGTTTCGAAAGATCCATGTAAAACACGACTTTTCTCTGGGTTTTCAGTTGCTCGGTACCAGTAAGTAGGAGCAGCTGAAGAGAGGGATGCAGAAATAAAAATAAGATGGTTGAGAAGAGGTGGACATTGGAGGATAAAATGAGCCTTCTTCAGCAAGAAGAAAGCAGCTACTGAACTGCTCTGTGGCCACTCCTTCAACATCACTGCCAACCACAAAATGGACAAACACTGCAAACGGTAAGAGACATTAATTTGAAATGTAATCACATTAATCTGTCATCCCTTCAACCCTAATTCACTTTCCACACTCAATTTTATTTCTTCACCTTCAATTTCCATACCTGTTTAGAGATTGACAACCATACATGATGATTATATATTGTGTCCTGTGAGTGTTTACAAATCGAATGTTTACGAACCGAACGATGTATAGTTTCAAAGTAAAAATATTCTGAGTGTAGTCTATTAATTTGACAGTGGTTACAATTCCCTAGAACCGTTCCTAGCTCTATACCAAAACAATTGGTGGGGTCCCCATATTATGATAGGGCGCTGAACTTTGGGCTTTCGATACCTGCTCCCTTCTATTTCACTGAATGTTGAGTCAAAATGATCCCTCATTGGCCTGAATGGGGATCCAGAGGCCAGGCTTTTCTCGTATTAAAAGGAAACATTTTAATTATTTAATAAATGGCATTAATATTGGTTTCAATGTAGTACGAGTCACGTGTGTAAACAAGTAGTTTAGAGTTATTTACTGTCAAATCTATAGTTTATATTTGTCCCAAAAAGAATCTCCTTGAGGTTTCTGGAGCATCTGTTTCGATTTTGGTTAGTATCCTTAGATGCCATTTTAAAGCGATACTAACCAAAGTCAAAACAGATGCTCCAGAAACCTCAAGGGAGATTCTTTTTTGGGACAAATATAAACTATAGATTTGACAGAAAATTTACACATTTGACTTGAAACCAATATTAAGGCCATTTATTAAATAATTAAAATGTTTCCTTTTAATACTAGAAAAGCCTGGCCTCTGGATCCCCATTCAGGCCAATGAGGGATAATTTTGACTCAAAATTCAGTGAAATAGCAGGGAGCAGGTATCGAAAGCCCAAAGTTCAGCTCGCTATCAACTGTGCCGCAAAGCCTGGTCAAGCGGCAGAGTCGATATCTCCGCTTATAAACCCTGGGTTGTTACACTACTCCCTCCACTACGTCCTCGTGGTAGCTTGTGACTTTACGTCTTATAGGAATGCGCTCACTGGCCAAGCACATGCACTGTCGTGGATGCAAGATCCGATCTCACTTCTGACACCAATATAATTAAACAGCAGGGAGCAGGTCTCGAACCCTCGACCTTCTAGCCCGAAGTCCAGCCCCTATCGACTGTGCCGCATAAGCATGCTCAAGCGGCAGAGTCGATATCCCCGCTTATAAACCCAGGGTCGTTACACACAAAAAAAAACATTTTCAAAATAATACTTTGGTTGTGTTTATGAAGCTCTTGGGTTACATTATTGTACCCAAAAATATTATTTCCAAGAACACATACATTTTCATTAGTTTATGTTACTACAGGCTGTCTGTTGCTGGCATGCTCAAATGTGGAGCGCATAGAACAGAGGCTATTCTTAGAAAAAGTAATATTTTGAGCTCATCGATTCAATTTTGAGACTGATTTGGCAATGGGAAGTGTTTTCGAAACCTAAGAATCTGCTGTTTCTGATACTGTATAGAAATGAAATTGAAACATCTTATCTGCATGTGACTCTGTAGGAGGATTTGAAAAAGTCCCTTTTTGGCGCTCAGAAAAAAATGGCCTGCTTATAGCACACATTCTGTTTGTGATATTGAAATTCTAACAAAATATGACTCATTAAGGAAAAGTTAAGGATGGAGGGGGGAATTACTTAAAACATGTTAGAGATATTATCCCTTTCTTGTGTTAAACACATTTTAGTCTGAAAAAAGTGATATAACTGTGAACCCAGAATATCTACATTTTTTTTGACTACCTATCATAAAAGTAATTTTGGAACATTAAAGTCAATGTCTTGAAGTACTCAACACAAGATATTACCTGTTTTATACACACATTTATTTTTTCTAACCCAAGTTATTGATACATTTTTCCCACTTTTTTTGATGAATGGACAAAAGATCCATAGACATTAAAACCAGTAGATGGTGATAGCGCTGACGTCATCCACGTATTCCTATGGAAAACTCCCGATGGCTGCGCATCATCAGAGTTACTTTTGAGGATATGGGAAACCAGAGATACTTTTGAGGAGATGGCAAACTCATTAACGACCATTTGTTGCCTGTGCATCGTCAATGGGCTGAGCGGTACATTTAGGGCGATTCTAGGACAAGTAGAGCTCCCCGTCAAGGAGTAATATGGAGTCAGTTGGGCATAAGCTCAAAAACCCAACATGTCAAATAAAAAAGTTATATTATAGAAATGTTGTGTGTGCTAAATTTGCATGTGCAATCTAAGCGCCAACATTACGATCAGTAGCACTGTCAAAGCTGCTGTAGAAAATAAATAAAAGATTGCAAACAAGCACATTTCTCGGCCACGATATAGTTGCAATACCACGTTGGTAATAAGGCATTATTTGTTTGACCGAATGGGACATCTGTGTTAACATTTGAAATAATCAGGATCATAAATGTGAGCAAATACCTTTTGATGCAGATATTATTAGCAACTTTTGGGGTAGTTAGCTTTAGCTTGGTACCTAGTGAGCACCAATGCAACCAGCCTGAAAACAATGACAAGACAAAACTGCAGTCATTTTCAATATTCTTAGCAATGATTTAGGAATCAATGTGACTAAATATTAGCTAGGCAACCACTTGTTGTTGTCCTATTGACATCGAACTTCAGTTCATTAACCACTTGCTCCTACCTGGCACGCAGGCGTCCCATTTAGAGCTCTGGAAATGCAAATGCGCTACGCTAAATGCTAATAGTATTAGTTAAAACTCAAACGTTCATTAAAATACACATGCAGGGTATTGAATTAAAGTGCTTTTCGGCGAAAGCATGAGAAGCTATTATCTGATAGCATGTAACACCACAAAAGACCCGCAGGGGACGTAAACAAAATAATTAGCATATTCGGCGCTACACAAACCGCACAATAAAATATAAAACATTCATTACCTTTGACCATCTTCTTTGTTGGCACTCCTAGATGTCCCATAATCACTATTGGGTCTTTTTTTCGATTAAATCGGTCCATATATAGCCTAGATATCGTTCTATGTAGACTGTATGATAAACAAAAAAAAAGAGCGTTTCATAACGTAACGTCATTTTTTTTAAATTCAAAAAGTCGACGATAAACTTTCACAAAACACTTCGAAATACTTTTGTAATGCAACTTTAGGTATTAGTACACGTTAATAAGCGATAAAATTCATCAGGAGGCGATGTAACTTCTATAGGTGTCATCTGGAATAAAACATGGCCGAGAGAGCTCGACCAAAACATCCGGTCGGAGAACGGAGGGAAGGACTTCCCTTGAACCGGTTAGACCAAGGATCAATTGCGAATCAAATGACAAGACTCTAGACAACGTGTGGTAGCTGTAGGCGCTGAAACCTCGGTCTCATGTAATTCGGTTCACTTTGAACAATTCCTGGAAGTAAGCGCAAGGATATTTATTTCCATTTTCAGTGATCAGGTTTTCCTGCGCTATTCGATGAAACTCACGCTCTGTTAAAGTCACAGCCGTGATTTAACCAGTTTCAGAAACATCAGAGTGTTTGCTATCCACACATACTAATCATATGCATATACTATATTCCTGGCATGAGTAGCAGGGCGCTGAAATGTTGCGCGATTTTTAACAGAATGTTCGAAAAAGTAGAGGGTCGACTTAACAGGTTAAAATAACTAGCTAGCTAGATAACGAACTAAACAAGCTAGCCAGCTATTTAACCCTGTTGCCGCAGCTATTTAACCCAGCTATTTAACCCTGTTAACGTTATAAGCAGCAAGCTGGCTTCATCTGGCTAGTGCCGCTTGACCGGACCGGGTTATGTGTTGTTGCATTTGCAGTTCGCCTTTTAAATAAAGGTCCCTCTGAAAGTGATGCAAATGGATACAAATAGTGGAATCATGGCATATTTAGACTAGATAATGCGAAACAAGGTTGGAGTGTTGGAATGTGGAGCAATGAAATGGGGTATCAGTCTACTCCGTACCGAAGTCCTCCTCAGAGTTATCAGACTCCAGAACATCCATGTTGTATTGTTTCTCCTCTGGAATAGTGTTCAACAAACACATAATAGGTTGACTGGTATAATAAATGTGGCTAATTTTACAGAGTCCCGCAATATGAGCTACAACGCAAATATTTGTGTAATCTCTTCGCAGTTGTTTTCTGTGGGTTTCCATTAGTAGACCGATATCCCATTTTATCGATCCACAATGTACAATGCAATATTAATGTCAATACACACAATAAGCTGACTAGGAAGTGATTTCACACAGTCAAAGTCACGCAATAAGAGCTACACTGCTAATATTTGTTTAAACTCTTCAAAGTTGTGTTCTGTGGGTGTCACTGAGTAAATTGATACCCCATGTCATTGATCCACAATCCATAGGTAATGCTGTACAGTAGGGATGCACGATATATCGGTGAACATAGCGGAATCGGATGTTATTAGCTAAAAATGCCAACATCGGTATCAGCCCGATGTCTAGTTTAATGCATATGTGCAAAACCGATGTCAAAGCTGACGTGCATACCTATATAAAGTAAGTACATGACGTAATGATGCCACGGACAATTTGGTGCTACACGTGCAACACAGCATTCCTAACTTAGCCCTCAATGTCTGCTGTGTGGATCGAGCAGTCCACAAGTCGAGCAGTCATTTCAAAGAGTAAACACATTTCAGGGAGACAACTGAAATGCAAAATCCATTAACACCAAGATAATGGAATTAATTTCCCTTGACAATCAACCGTTTTGTCGTGGGTGATGTTGGCTTTCACGACTGGTCGAGCACCGGTACACACTACCAGTGCGCTATTTTTCAGATGTTGCCCTACCCGAGTTACACAGTAACAGCATTACTGCTATTAGCTTCACGACATAAATGCCGTTTGGGTCTTTGCGTGTCAAAAAAGATACACATCACAAAATACTATCATTTGGCAATAACACAATTTGCTGCATTAAATAAGCTTTAAATTTGACACGTCAAATAACACAGTTTTATTATAGAATGTTCTGAATTTGCACGTGCAAGCCCAGCGCCACCACTACTATCAGTAGCACTGGCAAAGCTGGCAAACAAGCAAAGACTGGCCACTAACGATGTGTTTACAATACTTCGTTAGTAATAAAGCATTATTTATTCGACCGCAACCTCTGGGGTAGCTAGCTAGCACCAATACAACCAGCCTGAAAGCAATGACCAGTTGAAACTGCAGTCATTTTCATTATTCTTAGCAATCCTTATGTATTAGCTAGGTAGCCACTTGTTGTTTGCCTAATGAAATTAAACTTCAATTCATTAAAATAAATAGCTATGGTGCTACATAACTCTGTTGCCTAAAGCTAGCGTTAAAAGCAGCCAGCTAGCTTCACCTGGTTAGTGATGCTCGACCGGACCGGGTTATATGTTGTGAAGCTAGCCACAATAAGGATTAGGCACAATAGTGTAATTTGAGGTTTACCTTCAAAATAAAAGTACCTATTTGAAAGTGATGCAGAAGTTTAGAATTGGTGGAATCATGCCATATTTAGACTAGATAATGTTAAACAAGGTTGGATTGTGAAGCAATGAAATGGGTTATCAGTCTACTCGGTTACACCCACAGAACACAACTGTGAAGAGTTTATGCAAATACACTACCAGTCAAAAGTTTTAGAATAGTTTTAGAACACCTACTCATCCATATTCATCGACCTGGCAAAGGTTTTCGACTCTGTCAATCACCACATTCTTATTGACAGACTCAACAGCCTTGGTTTCTCAAAATATTGCCTCGCCTGGTTCACCAACTACTTCTCTGATAGAGTTCAGTGTGTCAAATCGGAGGGCATGTTGTCCGTACCTCCAGCAGTCGCTATGGGGGTGCCACAGGGTTCAATTCCGTGCTGACTCTCTTCTCTGTATACATCAATGATGTCGCTCTTGCTGCTGGTGATTCTCTGATCCACCTCTACGAAGACGACACCATTCTGTATAATTCTGGCCCTTCTTTGGACACTGTGTTAACTAACCTCCAGACGAGTTTCAATGCCAAACAACTCTCCTTCCGTGGCCTTCAACTGCTCTTAAATGCAAGTAAAACTAAATGCATGCTCTTCAACCGATCACTAACCCTAGTGGTTAGAGTGTTGGACTAGTAACCGAAAGGTTGCAAGTTCGAATCCCCAAGCTGACAAGGTAAAAATTGGTTGTTCTGCCCCTGAATAAGGCAGATAACCCACTGTTCCTAGGCCGTCATTGAAAATAAGAATTTGTTCTAGTTAAATAAAGTTAAAATAAAAACTGGCTCTCATGAGGACTGCCACATGAATGGAAGACCAAGAGTTACCTCTGCTGCAGAGGATATGCTCATTAGAGCTACCAGCCTCAGAAATTGCAGCCCAAATAAATGCTTCACAGAGTTCAAGTAACAGACACATCTCAAGATCAACAGATGAGACTGTGAATCAGGCCATCATAGTTGAATTGCTGCAAAGAAACCACTACTAAAGGACACCAATAAGGAGAAGAGACTTGCTTGGGCCAAGAAACACGAGCAGTGGACATTAGACCGGTGTAAATTTGTCCTTTGGTCTGGAGTCCAAATTGTAGATTTTTGGTTCCAACTGCCGTGTCTTTGTGAAACGCGGTGTGGGTGAACGGATTATCACTGCATGTGTATTTCCCACCGTAAAGCATGGAGGAGGTGGTGATATGGTGCTTTGCTGGTGACACTGTCTGTGAATTATTTAGAATTCAAGGCACACTTAACCAGCATGGCTACCACAGTATTCTGCAGCGTTACGCCATCACATCTGGTTTGAGCTTAGTGGGACTATCATTTGTTTTTCAACAGGACAATGACCCAACACATCTCAAGGCTGTGTAAGATATATTTTACTAAGAAGGAGAGTGATGAAGTGCTGCATCAGATGACCTGGCCTCCACAATCACCCGACCTCAACCAAATTGAGATGGTTTTGGATGAGTCGGACCATAGAGTGAAAGAAAAGCAGCCAACAAGTGCTCAGCATATGTGGGAACTCCTTCAAGACTGTTGGAAAAGCATTCCAGGTGAAGCTGGTTGAGAGAATGCCAAGAGTGTGCAAATCTGTCATCAAGGCAAAGGTTGGTAATTTGAAGAATCTCAAAAATACAATATACACTACTCAAAAAAATAAAGGGAACACTTAAACAACACAATGTAACTCCCAAGTCAATCACACTTCTGTGAAATCAAACTGTCCACTTAGGAAGCAACACTGATTGACAATACATTTCACATGATGTTGTGCAAATGGAATAGACAACAGGCGGAAATTATAGGCAATTAGCAAGACACCCCCAATAAAGGAGTGGTTCTGCTGGGGGTGACCACAGACCACTTCTCAGTTCCTATGCTTCCTGGCTGATGTTTTGATCACTTTTGAATGCTGCCGGTGCTTTCATTCTAGTGGTAGCATGAGACGGAGTCTACAACCCACACAAGTGGCTCAGGTAGTGCAGCTCATCCAGGATGGAACATCAATGCGAGCTATGGCTAGAAGGTTTGCTGTGTCTGTCAGCGTAGTGTCCAGAGCATGGAGGCGCTACCAGGAGACAGGCCAGTACATCAGGAGACGTGGAGGAAGCCGTAGGAGGGCAACAACCCAGCAGCAGGACTGCTACCTCTGCATTTGGGCAAGGAGGAGCACTGCCAGAGCACAGCAAAATGACCTCCAGCAGGCCACAAATGTGCATGTGTCTGCTCAAACGATCAGACTCCACGAGGGTGGTATGAGGGCCCGACGTCCACAGGTGAGGGTTGTGCTTACAGCCCAACACCGTGCAGGACGTTTGGCATTTGCCAGAGAACACCAAGATTGGCAAATTCGCCACTGGTGCCCTGTGCTCTTCACAGATGAAAGCAGGCGAGATGAGATCCTCAGACCCCTTGTGAGACCATATGCTGGTGCGGTTGGCCCTGGGTTCCTCCTTATGCAAGACAATGCTAGACATCATGTGGCTGGAGTGTGTCAGCAGTTCCTGCAAGAGGAAGGCATTGATGCTATGGACTACCCGTTCCCCAGACCTGAATCCAATTGAGCACATCTGGGACATCATGTCTCGCTCCATCTACCAACGCCACGTTGCACCACAGACTGTCCAGGAGTTGGCGGATGCTTTAGTCCAGGTCTGGGAAGAGATCCCTCAGGAGACTATCCACCACCTCATCAGGAGCATGCCCAGGCGTTGTAGGGAGGTCATACAGGCACGTGGAGGCCACACACACTACTGAGCCTCATTTTGACTTGTTTTAAGGACATTACATCAAAGTTGGATCAGTCTGTAGTGTGGTTTTCCACTTTAATTTTGAGTGTGACTCCAAATCCAAACCTCCATGGGTTGATACATTTGATTTCCATTGCTAATTTTTGCGTGATTTTGTTGCACATTCAACTATGTAAAGAAAAAAGTATTTAACAAGAATATTTAATTAATTCAGATCTAGGATGTGTTATTTTAGTGTTCCCTTTATTTTTTTGAGCAGTGTATTTTGATTTAACACTTTTCTTGGTTACTACATGATTCCATATGTGTCATTTCATAGTTTTGGCATCTTTACTATTATAATACAATGTAGAAAATAGTGCAAATAAAGAGAACACCTGGAATGAGTAGGTGTGTCCAAACTTTCGACTGGTACAGTATCTACGCGAGTCAGGGTTCTCAACTCTGGCATACTTAAAAAAACAAGTACAGAAACAGACTCAATGCTGAACATGACCTCCGTGTTGCGCTGTCAAATACCCAGAATAGACAACCTGTGTGATTTGATCAATCAGTTCATTACAGTTCAGAATAAACAAAATATATGGTATTTTAACAGCAACAGTTCTAACCTATACTTTTTTCAACAATACTTCCTACAGTAAGATGTACAGTAGGCCTCATTTTTTTCATCTGTATTGTTACTTATGGTTGCACTATCAAAAACTCAACCTGTGTGATGTGATCAATGAGTTTATTCCAGTTAAAATGTAAAATTATTTATTGTATTTTAACAGTGTGTTTTTAATGGGAAAAAAGGGTATTTCATTGTTATTTGTTTTTGGCTTAAGGGAAATGAAATGTACCAGTATTTACGTATAGTTACATATTTTCATAAGCTTGGGTCTCAGGAAAATAGAAATTCTCATTTGGGTCCCAGGCTGAAAAAGTTTAAGAACCCCTGTTATCAACATGCACCCAAAAATACGTTTGCGCAATGAGCACGTGTTTCTCAAAACATTGTTACAGTTGTTTAGCTAGCTGGCCAATTGTAGACATATTTAACGTTACATTGACATGAAATCAGTCAAAACACCTCAAAACAAGACATGGTATCGAGAACAATCTGGAACAAGTCACTTACGATTCCCCACATGGCAGTTTCTTGTCGTTGTTGGTAGAATCACAACAACTTTGGCCGTTCTGACGATTGTAATTTACATAGGCTTTCTAGGGCAGACCAGGGCTTTTGGCACCGCTGGGTTGCTAGCAGTAGCCGATCGGCAGAGCTTGTAACTTCACACTCCAGACCGGAGACCGGGGGCCTGCAAAGACCACCTACATCAGTCAGAATACTTCACTATTGTAGTCATATATTGTCTCTACAGCAAGAGGGCGCCAAATTATCAGGTTCTGGTTAGTTATTGTTCAACATACAGGCCTGGTCCAAATACATTGAAAATGCAGTATTATATGTCTGAATAGGTGAAAACTGACATTACAAGTTTTCCAAGAGCCATTATATACCATTATGTGGAGTTTTGATAGCCTTTAGCCGCACCCTCATACTACTCCTCCTCTGTTCCGCGGGTGATGTGGAGGTAAACCCAGGCCCTGCATGTCCCCAGGCACCCTCATTTGTTGACTTATGTGATCGAAAAAGCCTTGGTTTCATGCATGTCAACATCAGAAGCCTCCTCCCCAAGTTTGTTTTACTCACTGATTTAGCACACTCTGCTAACCCTGATGTCCTTGCCGTGTCTGAATCCTGGCTCAGGAAGGCCACCAAAAATTCTGAGATTTCCATACCCAACTATAACATCTTCCGTCAAGATAGAACTGCCAAAGGGGGAGGAGTTGCAGTCTACTGCAGAGATAGCCTGCAAAGTAATGTCATACTTTCCAGGTCCATACCCAAACAGTTCAAACTACTAATCTTGAAAATTACTCTCCAGAAATAAGTCTCTCACTGTTGCCGTCTGCTACCGACCCCCCTCAGCACCCAGCTGTGCCCTGCACACCATTTGTGAATTGATTGCCCCCCATCTAGCTTCAGAGTTTGTTCTGCTAGGTGACCTAAACTGGGATATGCTTAACACCCCAGCAGTCCTACAATCTAAGCTAGATGCCCTCAATCTCACACAAATCATCAAGGAACCCACCATGTACAACCCTAAATCTGTAAACAAAGGCACTCTCATAGACGTCATCCTGACCAACTGGCCCTCCAAATACACCTCCGCTGTCTTCAACCAGGATCTCAGCGATCACTGCCTCATTGCCTGTATCCGCTACGGAGCCGCAGTCAAACAATCACCCCTCATCACTGTCAAACGCTCCCTAAAACACTTCTGTGAGCAGTCCTTTCTAATCGACCTGGCCCGGGTATCCTGGAAGGACATTGACCTCATCCCGTCAGTTGAGGATGCCTGGTTGTTCTTTAAAAGTAACTTCCTCACCATTTTAGATAAGCATGCTCCGTTCAAAAAATGCAGAACTAAGAACAGATATAGCCCTTGGTTCACTCCAGACCGGACTGCCCTCGACCTTGCCAAGGCTTTCGACTCGGTCAATCACCATATTCTTATCGGCAGACTCAGTAGTCTCTTTTTTTCGGATGACTGCCTTGCCTGGTTCACCAATTACTTTGCAGACAGAGTTCAGTGTGTCAAATCGGAAGGCATGCTGTCCGGTCCTCTGGAAGTCTCTATGGGGGTGCCACAGGGTTCAATCCTCGGGCCGACTCTTTTTTCTGTATATATCAATGATGTTGCTCTTGCTGCGGGCGATTCCCTCATCCACCTCTACGCAGACAACACCATTCTATATACTTCCGCCCGCCCTTGGACACTGTGCTATCTAACCTCCAAACGAGCTTCAATGCCATACAACACTCCTTCCGTGGCCTACAACTGCTCTTAAACGCTAGTAAAACCAAATGCATGCTTTTCAACCGTTCGCTGCCTGCACCCGCACGCCTGACCAGCATCACCACCCTGGATGGTTCCAACCTTGAATATGTGGACATCTATAAGTACCCAGGTGTCTGGCTAGACTGTAAACTCTCCTTCCAGACTCATATCAAACATCTCCAATCGAAAATCAAATCAAGAGTCGGCTTTCTATTCCGCAACAAAGCCTCCTTCACTCACGCCGCCAAACTTACCCTAGTAAAACTGACTATCCTACCGATCCTCGACTTTGGCGATGTCAGTTGCTAGGGACTCTCCTGGAAGAAGCTAGCTAGCTTACAAAGAATAACAACAAAAAATATCTAGTTAACAGAAGAAAGGAAGACAAAATAAGGACAAAAGAAGGACAGAAGAAAAAGGAAAAGAAGGAGGACAACAAAGTGAAACAGTCAGCACTTCTATTGCAACTTCGTATTTCGTCGTCCTAACGTAGTCTAAACTGCTATCTGCCCAGCAGCTAGCCAGCTAGCAAACGTCCACCGTCTACCGAATAGCAGCACTGTAGAAACTATTACACTCAACTGAACGACTTGATTAGTGTAGTGTTAGCTAGCTACATAGTTGTCTTTGCTGTCTTCGTATCCAAGATAATTGTGTAGTTTAGAGCGTGTAGTCTTAGAGTGATTATCTTAATTTACCGAGGTTAGCTAGCCAGCTATTTGTCGTCCTTAACGTAGGAGACACTGCTAGCTAGCCAACAGCTAGCCAACGTCTACTGAATAGAACTTCCGCACTCAACAACCCGGTCGCATTCCGCTTCGCTCCACAGGTAGTATCACATTTTTCATTTCATTTCATTACAGCACAACGGTTTGATTTGTTTGATCGTAGCTAGCTACATAGCTAGCTACATAGCCGTCTGTGTATCAAAGATAATTGTGTAGTCTAGAGCGATTTTCTAGGTTAGCTAGCCAGCTATTGTCGTTCTTTTAACGCAACGTAACGTAATCAACACTGCTAGCTAGCCAGCTAGCCCCGAATAGCAGCACTGTAGAAACTACTACACTCAACGGAACGACTTGATTAGTGTAGTGTCAACAACGCAGCCACTGTCAGCTAGCCTACAAAGTCAACAACGCAGCCACTGCCAGCTAGCCTACTTCAGCAGTACTGTATCATTTTTAATAATTTTAGTCAATAAGATTCTTGCTACGTAAGCTTAACTTTCTGAACATTCGAGACGTGTAGTCCACTTGTCATTCCAATCTCCTTGCATTAGCGTAGCCTCTTCTGTAGCCTGTCAACTATGTGTCTGTCTATCCCTGTTCTCTCCTCTCTGCACAGACCATACAAACGCTCCACACCGCGTGGCCGCTGCCACCCTAATCTGGTGGTCCCAGCGCGCACGACCCACGTGGAGTTCCAGGTCTCCGGTAGCCTCTGGAACTGCCGATCTGCAGCCAACAAGGCAGAGTTCATCTCAGCCTATGCCTCCCTCCAGTCCCTCGACTTCTTGGCACTGACAGAAACATGGATCACCACAGATAACACTGCTACTCCTACTGCTCTCTCTTCGTCCGCCCACGTGTTCTCGCACACCCCGAGAGCTTCTGGTCAGCGGGGTGGTGGCATCGGGATCCTTATCTCTCCCAAGTGGTCATTCTCTCTTTCTCCCCTTACCCATCTGTCTATCGCCTCCTTTGAATTTCATGCTGTCACAGTTACCAGCCCTTTCAAGCTTAACATCCTTATCATTTATCGCCCTCCAGGTCCCCTCGGAGAGTTCATCAATGAGCTTGATGCCTTGATAAGCTCCTTTCCTGAGGACGGCTCACCTCTCACAGTTCTGGGCGACTTTAACCTCCCCACGTCTACCTTTGACTCATTCCTCTCTGCCTCCTTCTTTCCACTCCTCTCCTCTTTTGACCTCACCCTCTCACCTTCCCCCTACTCACAAGGCAGGCAATACGCTCGACCTCATCTTTACTAGATGCTGTTTTTCCACTAACCTCATTGCAACTCCCCTCCAAGTCTCCGACCACTACCTTGTATCCTTTTCCCTCTCGCTCTCATCCAACACTTCCCACACTGCCCCTACTCGGATGGTATCGCGCCGTCCCAACCTTCGCTCTCTCTCCCCCGCTACTCTCTCCTCTTCCATCCTATCATCTCTTCCCTCTGCTCAAACCTTCTCCAACCTATCTCCTGATTCTGCCTCCTCAACCCTCCTCTCCTCCCTTTCTGCATCCTTTGACTCTCTATGTCCCCTATCTTCCAGGCCGGCTCGGTCCTCCCCTCCCGCTCCGTGGCTTGACGACTCAATGCGAGCTCACAGAACAGGGCTCCGGAAGGCCGAGCGGAAATGGAGGAAAACTCGCCTCCCTGCGGACCTGGCATCCTTTCACTCCCTCCTCTCTACATTTTCCTCCTCTGTCTCTGCTGCTAAAGCCACTTTCTACCACTCTAAATTCCAAGCATCTGCCTCTAACCCTAGGAAGCTCTTTGCCACATTCTCCTCCCTCCTGAATCCTCCTCCCCCTCCTCCCTCTCTGCAGATGACTTCGTCAACCATTTTGAAAAGAAGATCGACGACATCCGATCCTCGTTTGCTAAGTCAAACAACACCGCTGGTTCTGCTCACACTGCCCTACCCTGTGCTCTGACCTCTTTCTCCCCTCTCTCTCCAGATGAAATCTCGCGTCTTGTGACGGCCGGCCGCCCAACAACCTGCCCGCTCGACCCTATCCCCTCCTCTCTTCTCCAGACCATTTCCGGAGACCTTCTCCCTTACCTCACCTCGCTCATCAACTCATCCCTGACCGCTGGCTACGTCCCTTCCGTCTTCAAGAGAGCGAGAGTTGCACCCCTTCTGAAAAAACCTACACTCGATCCCTCCGATGTCAACAACTACAGACCAGTATCCCTTCTTTCTTTTCTCTCCAAAACTCTTGTGCCGTCCTTGGTCAGCTCTCCCGCTATCTCTCTCAGAATGACCTTCTTGATCCAAATCAGTCAGGTTTCAAGACTAGTCATTCAACTGAGACTGCTCTTCTCTGTATCACGGAGGCGCTCCGCACCGCTAAAGCTAACTCTCTCTCCTCTGCTCTCATCCTTCTAGACCTATCGGCTGCCTTCGATACTGTGAACCATCAGATCCTCCTCTCCACCCTCTCCGAGTTGGGCATCTCCGGCGCGGCCCACGCTTGGATTGCGTCCTACCTGACAGGTCGCTCCTACCAGGTGGCGTGGCGAGAATCTGTCTCCTCACCACGCGCTCTCACCACTGGTGTCCCCCAGGGCTCTGTTCTAGGCCCTCTCCTATTCTCGCTATACACCAAGTCACTTGGCTCTGTCATAACCTCACATGGTCTCTCCTATCATTGCTATGCAGACGACACACAATTAATCTTCTCCTTTCACCCTTCTGATGACCAGGTGGCGAATCGTATCTCTGCATGTCTGGCAGACATATCAGTGTGGATGACGGATCACCACCTCAAGCTGAACTTCGGCAAGACGGAGCTGCTCTTCCTCCCGGGGAAGGACTGCCCGTTCCATGATCTCGCCATCACGGTTGACAACTCCATTGTGTCCTCCTCCCAGAGCGCTAAGAACCTTGGCGTGATCCTGGACAACAAACTGTCGTTCTCAACTAACATCAAGGCGGTGGCCCGTTCCTGTAGGTTCATGCTCTACAACATCCGCAGAGTACGACCCTGCCTCACACAGGAAGCGGCGCAGGTCCTAATCCAGGCACTTGTCATCTCCCGTCTGGATTACTGCAACTCGCTGTTGGCTGGGCTCCCTGCCTGTGCCATTAAACCCCTACAACTCATCCAGAACGCCGCAGCCCATCTAGTGTTCAACCTTCCCAAGTTCTCTCACGTCACCCCGCTCCTCCGCTCTCTCCACTGGCTTCCAGTTGAAGCTCGCATCCGCTACAAGACCATGGTGCTTGCCTACGGAGCTGTGAGGGGAACGGCACCTCAGTACCTCCAGGCTCTGATCAGGCCCTACACCCAAATAAGGGCACTGCGTTCATCCACCTCTGGCCTGCTCGCCTCCCTACCATTGAGGAAGTACAGTTCCCGCTCAGCTCAGTCAAAACTGTTCGCTGCTCTGGCTCCCCAATGGTGGAACAAACTCCCTCACGACGCCAGGACAGCGGAGTCAATCACCACCTTCCGGAGACACCTGAAACCCCACCTCTTTAAGGAATACCTAGGATAGGATAAAGTAATCCTTCTCACCCCCTCCCCCCCTTAAAATATTTAGATGCACTATTGTAAAGTGGTTGTTCCACTGGATGTCATAAGGTGAATGCACCAATTTGTAAGTCGCTCTGGATAAGAGCGTCTGCTAAATGACTTAAATGTAAATGTAATGTAATGTCATCTACAAAATTGCTTCCAACACTCTACTCAGCAAACTGGATGCAGTTTATCACAGTGCCATCTGTTTTGTCACTAAAGCACCTTATACCACCCACCACTGCGACTTGTACGCTCTAGTCGGCTGGCCCTCGCTACATATTCGTCGCCAGACCCACTGGCTCCAGGTCATCTACAAGTCCATGTTAGGTAAAGCTCCGCCTTATCTCAGTTCACTGGTCACGATGCCAACACCCATCCGTAGCACGCTCTCCAGCAGGTGTATCTCACTGATCACCCCTAAAGCCAACACCTCATTTGGCCGCTTTTCATTCCAGTTCTCTGCTGCCTGTGACTGGAACGAATTGCAAAAATCGCTGAAGTTGGAGACTTTTATCTCCCTCACCAACTTTCAAACATCTGCTATCTGAGCAGCTAACCGATCGCTGCAGCTGTACATAGTCTATCGGCAAATAGCCCACCCATTTTTACCTACCTCATCCCCATACTGTTTTTATTTATTTACTTTTCTGCTCTTTTGCACACCAATATCTAATATATAATATAATAATAATATATGCCATTTAGCAGACGCTTTTATCCAAAGCGACTTACAGTCATGTGTGCATACATTCTACGTATCGGTGGTCCCGTATGGGTGGTCCCGGGGATCGAACCCACTACCCTGGCGTTACAAGCGCCATGCTCTACCAACTGAGCTACAGAAGGACCACTATACCTGTACATGATCATCTGATCATTTATCACTCCAGTGTTAATCTGCAAAATTGTAATTATTCGCCTACCTGATGCCTTTTGCACACAATGTATATAGACTCCCCCTTTTTTTCCTACTGTGTTATTGACTTGTTAATTGTTTACCCCATGTGTAACTCTGTGTTGTCTGCTCACACTGCTATGCTTTATCTTGGCCAGGTCGCAGTTGCAAATGAGAACTTGTTCTCAACTGGCCTACCTGGTTAATTAAAAGTGAAAAAAATGTCATACCATGGCATTCACACATAAAACAAGAGGATGTTCCTTATCGTGGATGTAATGGCATGTTCAATAGAACAGATTCAATGAAGCTAGAACACCTTTCAGCGTCATAGTAGAGGTCAGGGAAATGTTAGGGAGTGAGTCAACTCTTAAATGAACATACCGTCTTATTATATGAGATCTAATGACAAACCAAACCAGTTTTAAATCAACCATGACTGTTTAGGGTGTGTCTAGTTATTGGAGGATGGCAATGCCTAAGCCAACAATAAATAATCACAAACTTGAAATCACATTTCACATCTTCAAATAGTGTTGTGTAAGGGGGTAAGTTGTACAATTCACATCTGATAAATATAAGTTAGGATTTGTTACGATTGGGCCACTGCATCGTTAGTTGGGATGTGTGTAATTAAAAAAAAAAATTGGTCAAAACACTGACACACTGACTGGGGATGTTGCTCTTCGCAAGATGACACGTTTTCTCTAACTGAATACATTTCTACCTGTACATGTGTTTTGTTTACTGTGGCAAGTAGCCATCCTACAAGCAGGAAGGAGTTAGAAATATAGATATAGAAATAATCCACTTCACAGAAGTTTAACGGGTCCTGGATGGAGGTCCTGGGTGGCAGGAAGCTTGGCCCTAGTGATGTACTGGGCTGTATGCACTACCCTCTGTAGTGATGCAACCAGTCAGGATGCTCTCGATGGTGAAGCTGTAGAACCTTTTGAGGATCTGTAGACCCATGGGGGAATATTTTTGCCGTGCCCTCTTCATGAGTGTCTTGGTGTGTTTGGACAATGATAGTTTGTTGGTGATGTGGACACCAAGGAAATTGAAGCGCTCAACCTGCTCCACTACAGCCCCGTCTATGAGAATGGGGGCGTGCTCGGTTCTCCTTTTCCTGTCGTCCACAGTCCTCTCCTCTGTCTTGATCACGTTGAGGGAGAGGTTGTTATCCTGGCACCACATGACCAGGTCTCTGACCTTTTCCCATATAGGCCGTCTCATCGTTGTCGTCAGCAAACTTAATGATGGTGTTGGAGTTGTGCCTGGCTATGCAGTCATGAGTGGACAGAGAGTACAGGAGGGGACTGAGCACACACCCTGAGGGGCTCACGTGTTGAGGATCATTATGGCAGATGTTACGTACTCTTACCACCTGGGGCCCGCCCATCAGCAAGTCCACGATCCAATTGCCGATGGAGGTGTTTAGTTACAGGGTCCTATGGTATTGAACACTGAGTTGTAGTCAATGAATAGTATTCTCACGTAGGTGTTCCAATTGTCCAGGTGGGAAAGGGAAGTGTGGAGTGCAATAGAGATTGCATGATCTGTTGGGGTGGTATGCAAATTGGAGATGGTCTAGGGTTTCTGGGATAATGGTGTTGATGTGAGCCATGATCAGCCTTTCAAAGCACATCATGGCTACAGATATGAGTGCTATGGGTTGGTAGTCATTTAGGAAGGTTACGTTAGTGTTCTTGGGCACAGGGACTATAGTGGTCTGCTTGAAACATGTTGGTATTAAACTCAGTCAGGGACAGTTTGAAAATATCAGTGACGACAGTTGCCAGTTGGTCAGCTCATGCTCGGAGTACACGTCCTGGTAATCCGTCTGGCCCGGCAGCCTTGTGATTGTTGACCTGTTTAAAGGTCTTACTCACACCGACTACGGAGAGTGTGATCAGACAGTTGTCCGGAACAGCTGATGCTAACATGCATGCTTCAGTGTTGCTTGCCTCGAAGCGAGCATAGACGTAATTTAGCTGGTCTATTTGGCTAATTTCACTTGGCAGCTCGCGGCTGTGTGAGCAGTGCTTCCCTTTTTATGCGAGTAAATTACGTAACAAAATAGGTAAACTTGGATTCATGTGATGATATGTTGTGTGGGTCTCCCAATACAACTCGTGAAAGCATGTAGTTTATTAGGCTACAAATTAAATAAGTAATGATGAACTTCACAGTGTGGTGAAAGTGCACAGTGATGAGCATGATTCTCCTTTCAATAAATATCGAAGGTCTTATTCTGGTGACATGATGACCGAAGCTGCCGTTGGACCTCGAAGCCAGCTCCACTGCATTTTTGTCATTGTCCCCCTCTAATCAGGGACTGATTTAGGGACACCAGGTGTGTGCACTTAATTATCAGGTAGAACAGAAAACCAGCAGGCTCTGGACCTCGTAGAGTAAAAGTTGAATACCCCTGATGTAGGCTATACCCACAATGTATCTGCTAGCTGTTAGCTAGAGCACACGTGCCAATACCAGAGTGGGCACTTTCGGGGTGGAGGGGTCGGGCATATGCACATCATCTCCCTTCAAAATAAGAGTTCACCCTTTAACTTATTACTATTAACCTGCTATCTAATAATTAACATTATTTACTAATATACTGTATGTAACATTAATGTTAGACTTGCTATTAATATTAGTAAGGGTCTGTGTGTCTCTGTGCTTACTGTGTGTGTGTGTGTGGGGCTGGGGGGGGATGATTATTATTAGATGCAGCATTTTGTGTATGAAGACTCTCCGGTGTCAGTGTCCAGGGGTTGGCTGAGAGCGTTTTTATGGTGACTATGGAGAGGGCCAGTTCAGGGGAATAACCCTTATACTGCATGCATACAGCCATGGAGCTATCGAGAACACTTCCTGTGGTACAGCCAATACTGGTAAGACGGGGAGAAAGAAGGGTTGAGGGAGGAGTGTGTCGGTGGTGAGGAGGCAGAACATGTCGTGTCAACCCTCTGTCCTGAAGAGGTTAGTGTGCAGAGGGCGAATAACCTGCTACTCTCCCTCTGTTCCCTCTGAGGAAGAACATCTTGGAAAACATGACCTTCCTCTCCTTTTTGTGTGTAGTGTGTGTGTGTGTCCAGTTGTTTTAGTCTACTCATAAACGTGTGTTTGTCTTTCAAGAAATTCCACAAATGAACTTTTAACAAGGCACACCTACCTCATGAAGCTGGTTGAGAGAATGCCAAGTGTGCAACGCTGTCATCATGGCAAAGGGTGGAAACTTTGAATGATCTCAAGTATTTAGTATATTTTGATTTGTTTAACCCTTTTTTTTGGTTACTACGTGATTCCATATGTGTTATTTCATAGTTTTGATGTCTTCACTATTATTCTACAATGTAAACATTGTAAAAATACAGAAAAACCCTTGAATGAGAAGGTGTCTCCAAACTTTTGACCGGTACTGAATGTGTATGTATGTACAAAATATGTCTATATAAAGTGCATTCGGAAAGTATTCAGATCCCTTGACTTTTTCCACATTTCGTTACGTTACAGCCTTCTTCTAAAATGTACTTAATATTTTTTTCCCTCATCAATCTACACACAATAACCCATAATGACAAAGCAAAAACAGGTTTTTATAAATTTTTGCTAATTTATAAAAAATATAAACCTGAAATATCACATTTACACAAGTATTCAGACCCTTTACTCAGTACATATGTTCTTCAAACATGTCAGGAAACTGTCTTATATGGGACACTGACTGAAGGGATGACGACTAACGTTACCACCAGAAATAAATGCTGATAGGTACTGTATCTGTATTGGTTATGAAAGACAGTTATAATATTTGCACATTGTTGTATTAGCAGAACACTAAGGATGGTTTATTCCACATGGAACCATTTCACTTGAAAGTTATCAAAACACTTTGTTTGGAATATCTATATAAGTTCAGCAATTTGCACTTTTCTCTTATTACTTTGTAGGCTACTGCTGGACCCTTGGTTTGAGGCGAACTCTGTCATATCCAGGATGAAGTGTCATGCACTCCACCCCTCCTGCCACCCGACTGCACCTGTACGTACATGAAGACAGAACCTCACCCAGAGACCTGGGAATGTCGGTATGTGGTTAGACAGCCAAATCCTTAGAATATACCATAGACATAGAATTGAATGCCATGCTATTTCTGGGACAGCTGAAGTTGTACCGAAGATTTGTATGCTCCTTGTTCTATCTTTTCGTTTCCTCTACACAGAACTTATTAGTATTTTTGCTAGGTAAAATGTAGGCATACTGTCTTTATAAGCAGATCAATATTACATCAGAAAATATCTTGTCTTTACATGAAATTACGAAACTTCAAGTTGCAAGCTACTTTCATAGCAAGGTGTTGTAGAACAAGTGTCTCTTGAAACACATTGCACACACTGGTAAAACATGTGTATACTTTAAATGCATACATTCAACAGCTGATGATACCAAAATGAACAAATGGCAGGAAATCACGCATTAGATGCCTTCACAGTATGAATAAGCCTAGCATGTTGATATTCATTGCTTACTACATATGTTTTTACTAAACATTACGTTCTAAATAATATGTAGTACGATTCGTACCCAGTATGTACTTTTAGTAAGTAGTAGGCAGACATCTATTGGACACGGACCAAGCCTCCGGATTTGATGAATGTGAAATGTCTTATGAATATAAATATCTTATTTCCCAGTACTGTCTCGAAGTAGGTTGGTATACAGTATGAGTCTTAAATCTGGTCACACCATAAAAAGTCACACCCTCGAAGATAAACCTACTCTCTAAAACTTGTGTTGTGTTTGCACCTAGCAAGTATAATGGATATGCACAGACATTACATCCATATAAGCAGTCCTTATTAGTCAAGAAGGCTCTGATAGTAACATCAGACATGTTGAGTCAGGCATCACTCTCAGGGCTGTACAGGTTCACAAGTGATTCTCACATGTTGAGGCATAAGCTTCTGGCTCAATGTGTGTTAGGCCGTGTATCTGTAAAGCACTTCCTGACCACCGCTGTTGTAAAAAGGGCTTTATAAAATAAATGTGATTGATTTGATTGGAGCTAATTCATGTTTTCAGGTATCAGGCAGGGTTACTGAACACATTACAATGCCATCAATTGCTCTGACCTGAGTTCAAATAGTATTGAGCCTGTCTGGAGTAGAGTGCCAGAAATATGTGGTTTGATCTTTTGGGAGTATTAAAATGGTGTTTGTGCCAGGAAAGCTCAATTATCGACCACAGCTCATTAGAGTATTTGAAATATACTATTTACCCTGGCCTGGTTCCAACCCATTCTGCCATTGTGTCCTTGAGCAAGGCACATAAACCCCTGAACTGCTACCTGGGTACTGCTCTGAGGCTTACCTGATGCTCCCAGACTGTTGCGTGAATAGTATGTCAGAGGGTTGGGTACTGTGACAGGTGGAATACACATTTTCATTGTATTGATAAACAAGGCAACATTAAACATGTCCTCCAACTAATAAATGTAAGTTATTGTGTGTGACCACAATAATCCAATATATTGACCAGATACTCAAGTGGCCGCTCTAACAATGAAAATAAATGTGTTCAAAATAGAAGGCAGTTAGCCTGGGTACCAGTCCAGGGCTTGACATTCAGGTCATTTCAATTGTGAGTGATTTCATGTTTCATTTGCATAATACAATTGTGATTTTTACAGTGATTTATAAATGCAGGATAATTGTGTGAATTTTACAGAGAGTATAGGCCTAATGTTTATTAATTAAAATGGCCAACATGCTTCCCGTGGTTACTTTCTTTATTGTCATGCCAGATACTCAAGGTTGTGACCCGGTCTGTGTACATCTTAGACAATGGTTTTCTGATGTAAAACGGAAACGTCAGAACGTGAAAAAGACACGTTTTTCTTTCCTTTTCAATCTTTTATTTTGTTTTTTACATAAAAGACATTGGTTGTTGTTATCTCATTTTTTGCAGATGAACAAAAAAAAAACGAGATGCGGAGATGCAGCAGTGTGTATGAAGACTCTCCGGTGTCAGTGTCCGAGGGGTTGGCTGAGAGAGTTTTAAGGTGACTGTGGAGAGGATCAGAGCGGGGAGCAACCCTTATACTGCATGCATACAGCCATGGAGCTATCGAGAACACTCCCTGTGGTACAGCCATTACTGGTAAGACGGGGAGAAAGAAGGGTTGAGGGAGGAGATGTGTGTCAGTGGTGAGGAGGCAGAACATGTCGTACCCTCTGTCCTGAAGAGGTTAGTGTGCAAGGGCGCTAACCTGCTACTCTCCCTCTGAGGAAGAACATCCTGGAAAACATTACCTTCCTCTCCTTTTTGTGTGTTGTGTGTGTGTGTGTCCAGTTGTTTAACACTTTTTTTGGTTACTATGTGATTCCATATGTGTTATTTCATAGTTTTGATGTCTTCACTATTATTCTACAATGTAAAAATTGTAAAAAAATACAGAAAAACCCTTGAATGAGTAGGGGTCTCCAAACTTTTGACTGGTACTGAATGTGTATGTATGTACAGTATATGTCTATATACAGTGCATTTGGAATGTATTGAGAACCCTTGACTTTTTCTACATTTTTAAATTGATGAAATTGTTTTTTCCCTCATTAATCTACACACAATACTCCATAATGACAAAGCAAAAACACGGTTTTAGACATTTCAGCAAAAAATGATCACATTACATAAGTATTCAAACCCTTCACTCAGTACTTTGTTGAAGCACCTTTGGCAGTGACTCCAGCCTCGAGTCGTCTTGGGTATGATACTACAAACTTAGCACACCTGTATTTGGGGAGTTTCTCCCATTCTTCTCTGCAGATCCTCTCAAGCTCTGTTAGGTTGGATGGGGTGCGTTGCTGCACAGGTTTTTTCAGGTCTCTCCAGAGATCGGGTTCAAGTCCGGGCTCTGGCCGGGCGACTCAAAGACATTCAGAGACTTGTCCCGAAGCCACTCCTGCGTTGTCTTAGCTGTGTGCTTAGGTGAACTTTCGCCCCTTTCTGAGGTCCTGTTTGCTCTGGAGCAGGTTTTCATCAAGGATCTCTCTATAAGTCTCTCTATATGTTCCTGTTGAACACATCCTGTTGAATGTGGAACAAGGGAGAGCACGGTTAGTTGTTTTTAGAAGTTTTTTGTTTTGAAATTATATTGGAAAGTTTCTTCGTAGCTAGCTAAGTTTTTAGTTTGGATTCTGCGACGCATTTGACATTAGTTACTGGAACTGCTACTCTCTGTCCAGTGATCCTGTCGACCAAGGCTGTGTCTGAGGAGCTATTTGGCGTAGCAACTAGCCTAGCATACTTAATAGCTGCCTATCAAGCTAGCAGGGTTCATTGAGGATTTGAATGTAGCCCGCAACGTGGTCAGCCATTGGCTGGGACCGCGGATTGTCCTGGGTTTGTGGCTGTCTAGATCCCTGCTGTTTGTTGTGTTCAATCTTCCCTGTGACCTGTCCTGTCTGGAACTTCAAGGAGTAACAGCGTAACCTACGTTGCTAGGTACGGTGACAAAGACCAAAGCCGGTGGGAGTATTGTTGAGGACATTGGTGTCTCTCTATCACAGGTGAAGGATCTTTTAAACAAAAAAAAGAGTCCAGGACCTGAAGAACAGTTTGCAGTTCTCCTGTGTGTGAATCCATGATAACAATGACGGGTAAATCTCGAGGGACAATCAAGGCATGGTTGTGGACGGAATTGCATAATTCCCACATGAGACCTGGACGAAGTCTGAGGAATGTATATCTTCCACAACAAGGACTATCCTGAAGCTGTGCACCAGAAGACCTTATCCCAGCCATGAAAGCTGTCAGAGCGTGTGGGGACATTGCTTACATCCGCTATGACAGGCTCATTGTCCACCCTCCCTCCCAGAAGTCTGGAAGGGATGAGAGAGCCAAGTCTGTGGGTTTGTAGCTTCATCCCCGCAGCACACACACACCAATTGATTCATGGACTGCTGAATGTTTTTTTTCTCTCTTACTTTGTTTGCTCTTTTCCATATAATGTCTATCTCTGATAAGCTACCCAGGAAAGGGCCGAATATTAGCCAAATGAATATATGTAACCTTAGACATTAGGTTAATGAAATCAATAACTTGCTCACATCAGATAACATTAATATATTAGCCATTTCTGAGACTCACTTAGATTATGATTGATGATACAGCAGTAGCAATACAAGGATATAACATCTATAGAAGATACAGAAACACTTATGGGGGAGGTGATGCTGTATATATTCAGAGCCATATCCCTGTAATGCTTAGAGAAGAACTTATGTCAAGTTTTATTGAAGTGTTATGGTTGCAGATTTACTTGGCACATCTAAAGCGTTTTTTGGGAATGTTGCTATAGGCCTCCAAGTGCTAACAGTCAGTATCTAAATAATATGTGTGAAATGCTTGATAGTGTATGTGATGTACACAGAGAGGTCTACTTTCTTGGGGACCTGAATATTGACTGGTTTTCATCAAGCTGTGTCACGACCTGACCTTAGTTATCTTGGTTTTCTTTATATTTTGGTTAGGTCAGGGTGTGACAAGGGTGGGTATGCTAGTTTTGCATTGTCTAGGGTTTATGTATGTCTAGGGGTTTTGTAGGTCTAGGTAATATGTATGTCTATGGTGGCCTGATATGGTTCCCATCAGAGGCAGCTGTTTATCATTGTCTCTGATTGGGGATCATATTTAGGTAGCCATTTTCCCTTTTGTGTTCGTGGGTTCTTGTTCTATATTTAGTTGCCTGTCTGTCCTACTCATATTAGCTTCACGATTCGTTTTGTTATTTTGTTCATTTGTTCAGTGTTCGTTCTTATAATAAAGAAGAATGTATGCTTACCACGCTGCACCTTGGTTTCCTTCGTATAACGAACGTGACAAGCTGTCTGCTCAAGAGGAAGCTTCTCACTGTAACCAGTTCCAGTTCAGGTTATTAATCAACCTATCAGGGTGTTTTCAAACAATATAGGGACAAGATTATCCACATGTATGGATCACACTTTTACTAATACTGTAGAACTTTGTCCTAAAGTTGTATCTGTACCCAATGGAAGCAGTGTTCACAATATTGTGGCCATATCTAGGAAGAACCAAGTTCCAAAAGCTGGCCTAAAATACTGTACAAGAGATCATAGAAAATATTTTGCTATGACTCTTATGTGGATGATGTTAAAAATATTTATTGGTCTGATGTGATTAATAAGGAGCATCCAGACACTGCACTTGATGAATTTATGAAATTGCTTCTTCCAATTATTGATAAACATGCACCTGTTAGGAAACTGACTGTTAGAACTGTTAAGGTTCCATGGATTGATGATTAATTGAAAAACTGTATGGTTGAAAGAGATGGAGCAAAAGGAGTGGCTAATAAGTCTGGCTGACTTACTGCAAATTGAGAAATTATGTAACTAATTATTTAACTCAACAAAATAAAGAGGAAACCGTATGATGGAGCCAAGATCAATGGTATGAAGAATGGTGGGAACAAACTTTGGTGAACTTTAAATGGAATTATGGGCAGAAAGACACATTCAGCTCCATCTTTCATCAAATCAGATGACTTATTCATCACAAAACCATTTGATGTTGCCAATTATTTTTATGATTTATTAATTTGCCAAGTGGGCAAACTTAGGCAGAAAATGCCAACAACAAACAGTGAGCCATCGTATTCATGCATAAAAAGACAAATAAAAAAAGATGAACATTGCAAGTTTGAATTTTGTAAAGTCTGTGTGGGAGATGTGGAAAAAATGATTGTTAACGATCAATAATGACAAACCTCCTGGCATTGACAACTTAGATGGAAAGCTACTGAGGATTGTAGCTGACTCCTATAGCCACTCCTATCTGCTCTCACCACTGGTGTCCCCAGGGCTCTGTTCTTGGCCCTCTCCTATTCTCGCTATACACCAAGTCACTTGGCTCTGTCATAACCTCACATGGTCTCTCTTATCATTGCTATGCAGACGACACACAATTAATCTTCTCCTTTCCCCTTCTGATGACCAGGTGGCGAATCGCATCTCTGCATGTCTGGCAGACATATCAGTGTGGATGACGGATCACCACCTCAAGCTGAACCTCGGCAAGACGGAGCTGCTCTTCCTCCCGGGGAAGGACTGCCCGTTCCATGATCTCGCCATCACGGTTGACAACTCCATTGTGTCCTCCTCCCAGAGCGCCAAGAACCTTGGCGTGATCCTGGACAACACCCTGTCGTTCTCAACCAACATCAAGGCGGTGGCCCGTTCCTGTAGGTTCATGCTCTACAACATCCGCAGAGTACGACCCTGCCTCACAGGAAGCGGCGCAGGTCCTAATCCAGGCACTTGTCATCTCCCGTCTGGATTACTGCAACTCGCTGTTGGCTGGGCTCCCTGCCTGTGCCATTAAACCCCTTCAACTCATCCAGAACGCCGCAGCCCGTCTGGTGTTCAACCTTCCCAAGTTCTCTCACGTCACCCCGCTCCTCCGTTCTCTCCACTGGCTTCCAGTTGAAGCTCGCATCCGCTACAAGACCATGGTGCTTGCCTACGGAGCTGTGAGGGGAACGGCACCTCAGTACCTCCAGGCTCTGATCAGGCCCTACACCCAAACAAGGGCACTGCGTTCATCCACCTCTGGCCTGCTCGCCTCCCTACCACTGAGGAAGTACAGCTCCCGCTCAGCCCAGTCAAAACTGTTCGCTGCCCTGGCCCCCCCAATGGTGGAACAAACTCCCTCACGACGCCAGGACAGCGGAGTCAATCACCACCTTCCGGAGACACCTGAAACCCCACCTCTTTAAGGAATACCTAGGATAGGATAAGTAATCCCTCTCACCCCACCCCCCCCCTAAGTTTTAGATGCACTATTGTTATGTGACTGTCCCACTGGATGTCATAAGGTGAATGCACCAATTTGTAAGTCGCTCTGGATAAGAGCGTCTGCTAAATGACTTAAATGTAAATGTATATATTTAATCTGAGCCTAGAGGAAAATACTTGTCCTCAAACCTGGATGGAAGCCAAAGTAATTCCGCTACCCAACAGTGGAAAAATGGTCTCTACTGGTTATTTACTGTTTATAAGCTTGCTGCCAGCTCTTAGCAAACTGCATAAAGAATTGTGTTTGACAAAATACAATGCTATTTCTCTGTAAACTAATTAACAACAGACTTTCAGCATGCTTATAGAGAAGGGAACTCAACATGTACTGCAGTGGCACAAATGACTTATGATTGGTTGAGAGAACTTGATAATAATAAGATTGTGGGAGCTTACCTGTCACCCTAGACCCACTTCAATTTGCAATAGGTCCACAGACGATGCAAGAGCCATCACACTGCACACTGCCCTATCCCATCTTGACAAGAGGAATACCTATGTAAGAATGCTATTCATTGACTACAGCTCAGCATTCAACACCACAGTACCCTCCAAGCTCATCATTAAGCTTGAGGCCCAGGGTCTCAACTCCACTTCACTGATCCTCCAAACTGGAGCCCATCAAGGGTGTGTGCTTGGGCCCCCTCCTGTATTCCCTGTTCACCCATGCTCAAGTGAACAGCAAACCTGGTTTAAAAAAACAGATAACGCAACACCTTTCCAAGATGGCATAGTAGTTCAGGCGTCTTTTGTCCTCTTCTTGTCGTGTCCCGTATATATATATATATTTACAACTTTTTTCACGTACATTTTATTTTTATTTTCCATCAACTCATCTTCAAAACACTCTCCTGCAACCCGCCTCACCAATTTATATTTATAAAAAGTATTATTTACCTCAAATCTGTAATCCTCCAAGAAGCTAGCCAGAAACTCCAAGAAGCTAGCCAGAAGCTAGCCAGGAGCTAGCCAGAAGCTAGCCCAGAAGATAATCAGAAGCTAGTTCAGAAGCTAGTTAGCTTCTTTACTGGCAAATCGTTAGTATTCAGCTAACCACGGTTTGTGGTCATCAGCTATCCTTTAGCTCGAAAATCTATCGCCAGTTTTGTACAGCGCAGCGCAGCGACTCGGAACATACCAGACCAATTTTTCTCTCCATGTCCCTGGATTTCAACTGCTCTCTGGACATTCATACCTGGATCTCACAGCTAGCTAGCTGCTATCCGTGTGACTATCGGCTTTCGTCGATTCCGGAGCAAACATCAATTATTCCGGAGCTAGCTAGCGCCGTCAATCACTCCTGAGTTCCATCAATCACTCCTGGGCTGCAGTCACCTATCCGGACCCGTTTTACTGCCTACGCGGAGCCCCACCGGGCCTTCACAACTGGACTGCCGACGTTATCTACCCGAAGGAGTTATCCGGCTGGCTCCTCCATCGCGACGTTACCTGAACGCCCATCTGCGGCCTGCTAACCGTTAGCTGTCTTACCGGCTGCTATCTGAATAGACAATCAGACAATTTATTGATGTTTATTATTATTATGTTTTGTTCTTGGGCCTCTATAACTATATCTATTGTTTTTATTTTTGTTGTTGTTGAGTGATTTGGATTAATCCCTCTACCACACGGAACCCCACTAATCTACAGACGGAACGCAAGAGGTGGCTAATAACAGACCTCCATCCTATGCTAGCTTGCTACCGATGGCCTGGCTAGCTGTCTAAATCGCTGTGACTCCCAACCAACCTCTCCACTCACTGACCCTTTTGATCACACAACTAAGCATGCCTCTCCTTAATGTCAATATGTCTTGTCCATTGCTGTTTTGGTTAGTGTTTTTGGCTTATTTCACTGTAGAGCCTCTAGTCCTGCTCACTATACCTTATCCAACCTATTAGTTCCACCACCCACACATGCAATGACATCTCCTGGTTTCAATGATGTTTCTAGAGACAATATCTCTCTCTTCATCACTCAATACCTAGGTTTACCTCCACTGTATTCACATCCTACCATACCTTTGTCTGTACATTATACCTTGATGCTATTTTATCGCCCCCAGAAACCTCCTTTTACTCTCTGTTCCAGACGTTCTAGACGACCAATTCTAATGGCTTTTAGCCGCACCCTTATTCTACTCCTCCTATGTTCCTCTGGCGATGTAGAGGTGAATCCAGGCCCTGTAGTGCCTAGCTCCACTCCTATTCCCCAGGCACTCTCTTTTGAAGACTTCTGTAACCGTAATAGCCTTGGTTTCATGCATGTTAACATTAGAAGCCTCCTCCCTAAGTTTGTTCTATTCACTGCTTTAGCACACTCTGCCAACCCGGACGTTCTAGCTGTGTCTGAATCCTGGCTTAGGAAGACCACCAAAAATTCTGAAATTTTAATTCCAAACTACAACATTTTCAGACAAGATAGAACTGCCAAAGGGGGCGGTGTTGCAATCTACTGCAAATATAGCCTGCAGAGTTCTGTCCTACTATCCAGGTCTGTACCCAAACTATTTGAACTTCTACCTCTCTAAAAACAAGTCTCTCACCGTTGCCGCCTGCTATAGACCACCCTCTGCCCCCAGCTGTGCTCTGGACACCATATGTGAACTGATTGCCCCCCATCTATCTTCAGAGCTCGTGCTGCTAGGCGACCTAAACTGGAACATGCTTAACACCCCAGCCATCCTACAATCTAAACTTGATGCCCTCAATCTCACACAAATTATCAATGAACCTACCAGGTACCTCCCCAAAGCTTTAAACACGGGCACCCTCATAGATATCATCCTAACCAACTTCCTCTAAATACACCTCTGCTGTCTTCAACCAAGATCTCAGCGATTACTGCCTCATTGCCTGCATCCGTAATGGGTCAGCGGTCAAACGACCTCCACTCATCACTGTAAAACGCTCCCTGAAACACTTCAGTGAGCAGGCCTTTCTAATCGACCTATCCTTTAAGGATATTGATCTCATCCCGTCAGTAGAGGATGCCTGGATATGTTTTTTAAATGCCTTCCTAACCATCTTAAATAAACATGCCCCAATCAAGAAATTTAGAACCAGGAACAGATATAGCCCTTGGTTCTCCCCAGACCTGACTGCCCTTGACCAACACAAAAACATCCTATGGCGTTCTGCATTAGCATCGAACAGCCCCCGTGATATGCAGCTGTTCAGGGAAGCTAGAAACCATTATACACAGGCAGTTAGAAAAGCCAAGGCTAGCTTTTTCAAGCAGAAATTTGCTTCCTGCAACACCAACTCCAAAAGTTCTGGGACACTGTAAAGTCCTTGGAGAATAAGAACACCTCGTCCCAGCTGCCCACTGCACTGAAGATAGGAAACACTGTCACCACTGATAAATCCACCATAATTGAGAATTTCAAGGAGCATTTTTCTACGGCTGGCCATGCTTTCCACCTGGCTACTCCTACCCCGGTCAACAGCACTGCACCCCCAACAGCAACTCGCCCAAGCCTTCCCCATTTCTCCTTCTCCCAAATCCGTTCAGCTGATGTTCTGAAAGAGCTGCAAAATCTGGACCCCTACAAATCAGCCGGGCTAGACAATCTGGACACTTTCTTTCTAAAATTATCTGCGAAATTATTTGCCACCCCTATTACTAGCCTGTTCAACCTCTCTTTCGTGTCGTCTGAGATTCCCAAAGATTGGAAAGCAGCTGCGGTCATCCCCTCTTCAAAGGAGGGGACACTTTTGACCCAAACTGCTACAGACCTATATCTATCCTACCATGCCTTTCTAAGGTCTTGAAAAGCCAAGTCAACAAACAGATTACCGACCATTTCGAATCTCACCATACCTTCTCTGCTATGCAATCTGGTTTCAGAGCTGGTCATGGGTGCACCTCAGCCACGCTCAAGGTCCTAAACGATATCTTAACCGCCATCGATAAGAAACATTACTGTGCAGCCGTATTCATTGATCTGGCCAAGGCTTTCGACTCTGTCAATCACCACATCCTCATCGGCAGACTCGACAGCCTTGGTTTCTCAAATGATTGCCTCGCCTGGTTCACCAACTACTTCTCTGATAGAGTTCAGTATGTCAAATCGGGAGGGTCTGCTGTCCGGACCTCTGGCAGTCTCTATGGGTGTGCCACAGGGGTTCAATTCTTGGACCGACTCTCTTCTCTGTATACATCAATGAGGTCGCTCTTGTAGGCTACATGTGCCTTTTTACATTTAATTTTTAATAATGTAGTTCTGTCCTTGAGCTGTTCTTGTCTATTAATATTCTATATTATGTCATGTTTCATGTTTGTGTGGGCCCCAGGAAGAGTAGCTGCTGCTTTTGAAACAGCTAAGGGGGATCCTAATTAAATACCAAAATACTTTGCTCTGTTCATCTTTCCTCGACCCTGACTAGTCTCTCAGTCCCTGCCGCTGAAAACATCCCCACAGCATGATGCTGCCACCACCATGCTTCACCATAGGAATGGTGCCAGGTTTCCTCCAGACGTGACGCTTGGCATTCAGGCCAAATAGTTAAATCTTGGTTACATCAGACCAGATAATCATGTATCCCATGGTCTGAGAGTCCTTTAGGTGTCTTTTGGCAACTCCAAGTGGGCTGTCATGTGCATTTTACTGAGGAGTGGCTTCTGTCTGACTACTCTACCATGAAGGCCTGATTGGTGGAGCACTGCAGAGATGGTTGTCCATCTGGAAGGTTCTCCCATTTCCACAGAGGAATTCTGGAGCTCTGTCAGAGTGACCATCGGGTTCTTGGTCACCTCCCTGATCAAGGCCCTTCTCCAATCAAGTTGTAGAAACATCTCAAGGATGATCAATTTCGAGTCTCATAGCAACGGGTCTGAATACTTAAAAAACATTTTTCGCTTTGTCATCATGGGGTATTGTGTGTTGATTGATTAATATTTTTTATTAAATCCTTTTTAGAATTTGGCTGAAACGTAAACAAAATGTGGAAAAGTCAAGGGGACTGACTACTATCCTAATGCACTGTATGTGCAACATGTAAAGTGTTGGTACCAATTTTAAAACTTCTTTAGGATTAGTGGGTCCCCCACTGGACTGTTGAGCTAATGTAGGCTAATGTGATTAGCGTGAGGATGTAAGAAACAAGAAAATTCTGCAGGACATAGAGACACATCTGATATTGTTAAGCTAACTGCATTGTCAATTTACGGTAGCTATTACAGTGAAATAATACAATGCTGTTGTTTGATGAGAGTGCACAATTATGAACATGAAAATGTATTAATAAACCAATTAGGCACATTTGAGCAGTCTTGATAAAACATTTTTGAACAGAAATACAATGGTTCATTGGATCAGTCTAAAACTTTGCACATACACTGCTGCCAACTAATGACCAAAATCTAAATTGTGCCTGGAGCTGGAATAATACAGTATGGCCTTTCTCTTGCATTTCAAAGATGATGGTACAAAAAAATACAATTTTAAAAAATAATAAAAGTGCTTTGAGTTCTCTTTTACCAGATCTAATGTGTTATATTCTCCTACATTAATTTCACATTTCCCCAAACGTCATAGTGTTTCCTTTCAAATGGTATCAATAATATGCATATCACTTGCTTCAATGCCTGAGCTACAGGCAGTTAGATTTGGGTATGTAATTTTAGGTGAACATTTAAAAAAAGGGTTCGGTCCTTAAGAGGTTTCATGAGCTAAAATAAAAGGTCCCAGAAATGTTCCATACACACAAAAGCTTATTTCACTCCAAATGTTGTGCACAAATGTTTTACTTCCTTTAGTGAGTATTTCTCCTTTGCCAAGATAATCCATCCACCTGACAGGTGTGGCATATCAAGCTGATTAAACAGCATGATCATTATCACAGGTGCACCTTGTGCTGTGGAAATATGCAGTGTTGTCACACAACACAATGCCACAGATGTCTCAAGTTTTGAGGGCGTGCAATTGGCATGCTGACTGCAGGAATATCCCACCAGAACTGTTGCCAGAGAATGTCATGTTAATTTCTTTGCCCTAAGCCACCTCCAACATCGTTTTAGAGTTTGCATTCTCACCAGACATGTCACCCATTGAGCATGTTTGGGATGCTCTGGATCGTCATGTACGACAGCGTCTTCCAGTCCGGTCAATATCCAGCTACTTCACACTGCTATTGAATATGAGTGTGACAACATTTGGGGCGGCAGGGTAGCCTAGTGGTTAGCGCATTGGACTAGTAACCGAAAGGTTGCAAGTTCAAATCCCCGAGCTGACAAGGTACAAAATCTGTCGTTCTGCCCCTGAACAGGCAGTTAACCCACTGTTCCTAGGCCGTCATTGAAAATAAGAATTTGTTCTTAACTGACTTGCCTAGTAAAATAAAGGTAAAATAAAAAATTCCACAGGCCACAAGCAACAGCCTGATCAACTCTAAAGGAGATGTATTGCGCTGCATGAGGCAAATGGTGGTCACATCAGATACTGACTGGTTTTCTGATCCACACCGCTACCTTTTTTTAAAGGCCAACAGATTCATATCTGTATTCACAGTGATGTGAAATCCATAGAATAGGGCCTAATGATTTTATATCAATTAACTAATTTCCTTATATGAACTGTGTAACTCAGTAAAATATTTGAAATTGTTGCATGTTGCGTTTATATTTTTGTACAGTGTATATTATTCTTATTAACACAATTGATTTCAACTCACTATAAAACTAGAAACCTGGAAATCCAAGATGATTTCCTCCGTCGTTGGGTTCACCATGTGGGGTCATTGTGACCCTCAATCATAGTTAGCAGCTGATTACAAAGTACCTTGACATCTCTTTTGTTAGAGATTCATAAACTGAATCTACCTTCAAAAGAAACAGCTATGTTATGTTAGTTCAAATCTATTGGAATTAGCAGGTATGTGAGTGCAGGACTGTTAAATAAAAAGTCTGAGTGATCACTTTAGGCCACTGACTAAATCAAATGAATGGCTCAAAAGTTAAGTAAATTAAGTGTAATTAAGCAAGTTTTGGGCTATAGAAAATCTTGAAAAATGTTTGTCACCTGACCAGTTTTCAGTACAAGGTCATTAAACTGGGGAAAAAACAATTGTAATTATACTCTCCAAGAGATTCACCTACCCATCTTTTGTCCCTCCCTTTTTCACATTATCTTTTGACCCTCCCACAAGTATTCTTCAGAACACCTAACCAGTTTTCTTTCACCTGACCGGATTTCAATACCACGCCAGTATCTTGGGAAAAAACAAAAACTATATTATCCATATACTGTATATTATTATATGACATAGCAGTGACCCCACCACTTTAGTTAACAGCTGGAAAATGAGGCTGGAGAAATGTAACCACTCTTAAATTCATGGATGCAAGGAATGACCATCAATGAGGTAAAAATTATGAGGACCAAGGCAGTCTTCAAAATATTGAAATGCCTTTATTTTAGTGTAGTTTCATGTTCAATAGAACAAATTAAAAAACATATTTGAACACCTTTCATCATTATAGCATTTGTCAGGCAGAGATACAAGTAACCACTGTGATTATTATTATTTGACCCTGCTGTCATCTATGAACATTTGAACATCTTAGCCATGTTCTGTTATAATCTCCACCCAGCACCTAGGTTCTGGCCTTTCCAGGGAGTTTTTTCTCGCCACCGTGCTGCTACACATGCATCACTTGCTGTTTGGGGTTTTAGGCTGTGCTTCTGTACAGCACTTTGTTACATCAGCTGATGTAAGAAGGGATTTATGAATACATTTGATTTGATTTAAATAAAAATGCAATATTCTGATAGGTAATATTATAACAAACCAAACCAGTGTTCAATCAACTATGATTATAAAGGGTTTGGCAAGTCACAGAATTAGTCATCTGTGGACAGCAACACCT